>NW_007728784.1:86576-99395 GCF_000696425.1 Galeopterus variegatus | reverse complement strand
AGTGTAACAACGACATCACTGGTGCTCCTGCTCTGGACTCTCCCCTCTGCAGGCAGGCTCCCCATTTCCACCTGCTCTATTCCTAATACATTGCTCTAGTAGGAAACCACACAGCTGCATGATCCTTCAGAGACCTTCTAAGAAAACCTGTACTTTCTAAATGAGGACAGTGTTTCCAGAAAAGCTAAGTGAATCACCCTGAGTCGCCTGACTAGCCAGGGGTACAGCTGGACTAGAAACAGCCAGATCACCTAAGACCAGGTCTGCACAGTTACTTATTACGTCCAGGGATACAGCTGGACTAGAGACAAAGTCACCTGATGCCAGGTCTACACTGTCACTTCTCAGGCTTCAGTGTTCCACAGATCCTATAGCTTAAATGCAAGTTCTCAAGCACTGGACTTTTATGCATAGCTTCATGTAACAGAAAAACCACTGTAGAGGCTTCAATCATTTGGCTTCACATTTCTCACATAATGAGAAGTCAGGAGTTGGCATTTCAAGACAGATGCTAGCTTTCATGGACCTAGGTGCTTTCTCATCCCTTCTCTGTCCTCCCAAGCACAGGTCTGCTTCACCTCTAGGCCTCGGATTTACATTCTAGACAAGAAGATGGAGAGAGGAGCAAAGAGCAGGAGGCATGGGCCAGCTGAGTCCCTTTTTGTCAGTCATACAGTAGCTTTCCCAGAAACCTCACCAAGCAGACATCTGCTTACAGGTTGCAGGTAAGAATTAGGTCACATGATGCTCTTCGAGCTGCAAGGGTAGCTGAGGAGGTTCATAGTTTGAAAGAACGTAAAGTCACTCTGAAAAAAGACTTGGGGTTCTGTTGGTAGTGATAAAGAGGAGTGTGAATATTGAACAGGCAACTGGCAGTCTCAGGCCCAAATGCCTTAGTGCTGACATTCGGTTCCCAACAGTCCAACCTCAGCTGACTTTTCCAGTCCCTCTTTCTAATGCCCCAGCTACCCCCTCCTGCTCCACCCACCCCAGACTCTCCATGTCCTCCCAGGCATGTGCTCAGCTACCTGTCTGCTTTTATTCACCTCGCCGCCCACCACTTCTGAAGACCCAACTGAAATACCACTCTGCTTCCCTTAATGTTTTCAGTCATTCACCTCCAACTTCTTTGTTCTCTCATAACATATTGTATTTATCTCTATTAGACCACGATCACATCCCACTTTGAACTATGATTTTTCCTGCACATTTCTGCTTTATTCAGCAGAATATAAGCTTCAGAAAAGCAAGAACCATATCTTGTTTATTTCCAGTACAAAGTCTAAAAGTCTGTGTGTCCCTTAGTAAATGCCCAAGTGTTTATACTTGAAATGATTTTTTTACCTCTTTGCTTACATGGCTCATGATGAATCAAAATGCTCATCTCATAAAACTGTGTGAGTAAAAAGGCTAAGATCTCCCATCTCCCTGGAATATTCTAGCATACCCCTCCTTAGAGGCAGGGGGATAAACTCTGGAATTCTCTTTCAGCCTGTGGAGTCTACAATGGTGTTAACACCCAAAGGATCAGGACTCTGCAGATTCAGTGGCTGGTGGTTTGCTTTACATCCTGGGGTCCTATAGACAACTCTTTCTTTGCCCTTTTGATTTGGTCCCGAGTCTCATGAAACTCTGCCAAGATTTTCTGCCCTGACCTCTTTTAGTCTCCAGTCTGAAACCCCGTTTGACCGAGATGATGGTTATTCTATCTGCCCCCACCATTGCCACCACCAAAATTTATTCTCTAATCTCCTCCACTTTGCTCTGTGCCTTGAGGTGCTGGACCTATGGAATTCATCTCCATACTCTTTTCCCTCCTGACTTCCAAGGAATCACCAAGAGAGATAAGAGTGCAGGAGGAGGAGAGGTAGGAATATTTATTCCCTGCCCCCCCTCTGCTTCATTGTTGGGTTCTGGCACCCTGGCTGTACCCTGTTCCTCCAGGACTACAGCTCCTGCCCGGTGGCCCTTCCCCAGTGGCCTCAGTTCTCAACAGGCTCCAGTAACACTGGACCCTCCCTCACTACTTCAGGGACAGGGGTGGTGATGGCTTCCATCTTTCCTTGTCCCTAAATGCCTCCACACCACCTCTTACTGGTTCCCTTCACTGTGCCTATGCCTCTATAAATAGTCACTTTAAGAAATTTTATTCAGAAATCCATCTGAGTGTGCCTTATTTTATGCTAGAAATCGAAATTACATGGCTGCCGAGGCCCTAGCTCCGTACCTGTGTCAGACTTCTTCAGCATGAGGAGGACTCTCAGAATCCTGGAGCTGACCCCACAAGCACAATCCCTATGGTAGTTTCCAGAGAAGCCCCAGGGAGTGTTTTCTTTGTGTTCTCCCAGGGACGAGTGAATCTTCACCAAAGACTCAGATGATCTGTTTATTTTTACAACTGCACCAAAATATCTTGAACATTCAAGAATTAATCTTCTCTGATACAAAAATAATGCTTCTCCTGTATAATTTGATTGCTTATGATTTGGGAGATGGAGAGGGGGGTAGAAGATAAGGGTCCAGTGGTTATCAAGGTCTCTGATTAATCGTGTCTAAAACCAAATACATCAAAGAATGCTTCCCCTAAGACTTCATCCCATCCCAGAGTGGAAAGGTTTGAGTATGGAGAGCTGATGTAATAAACACCAGGTGATCGCACCGTGCATTCAGAATACATCCTTTTCTTTCTTTGTGTGCTCCTAGATGGCCCACAGGATGGAACCTCCAAACTCTCCACAAGAGGAGCATCACAGAAACTCAGCTGCCAGCCTGGGAGGGCAGAGGCCAGATCCCACGGTTTCCTTCTCTCCCTCCCTCCTTCCCTCCCTCCGTTTCTTCCCTCCCTCCCCCTCCTTCTTTCCTTCCTTCCCTTCTTTCTTCAGTAAAGGGGCAGTGGTAGAAGGTATAGCACGAAAGCACTTGTACATTTTTGCACGTAGAAAGTGATCAACAAAAGTGCGCTTGGTAGTGATCAGTCTGACATCGGGACTGTCTTACTCCCCTCAGGGAGGAAGATCAGCCAGCTGGTCACTGTTTGCCTAAAAGTTCCAAGAATTCATTTTTGGTCCTGTTTCCAAATTCTCTATATTTGGACCAGATTTCAAAACCTGGAGGCTCACCGTGGCTCTTATTATTTCCTGCACACTCACCTTTTCCTGACCTGAACAGCGGTCCCTGGTTCCCTGGGAGGCTGGATCAGATATGGATGGAAGAAGCGAGTCTTCCCTTGGAAAGCAGAGCACAAAAGGAAATGAAGCTTTCAATGTCTGCTTCCTCCAGGCATATGAAAGCAGACATTGGAAAAGCCTATGAAATGCATCGTTAAATTCAAAGAAAGTGTAATTGCAAAATAATACATCTTATTTGTGATTCCCTTTATGATGTGTATTTAGGTACTTATTCTTATAATGCAGATAAATACATAGCAAAGACGTTTCAATGTCTGCTTCCTTCAGGCATATGAAAGCAGACATTGGAAAAGCCTATGAAATACATCGTTAAATTCAAAGAAAGTGTAATTGCAAAATAATACATCTTATTTGTGACTCCCTTTATGATGTGTATTTAGGTACTTATTCTTATAATGCAGATAAATACATAGCAAAGACTAGAAGGGTCCACACCAAACTGCTAGTAGTGGTTACCTCTGACGATGAATTGGGGTGGGGGAGGGGGAACGAAGACAATTCACATTTTACTCAGTGAGCTTTTGTAATATTTGATTTTTAAAAAGCGAAATGTCTTTCTTAGTTTTTGTTTACATAAGTGATATATGGATTTCATCTCTAGTAGTGAATTCTTTAACAATTTTTGGGGCCTTTTCTTTCCCTTATGTTTTGCAAGGAAGAACCAAATTATTCAAAAAGAAAGTTTTAAAAATTAAGATTTCTTTACTTGAAATACACTCCCTGTCATTTTGGGGTGTCACCGCGCTTCCTGATTGTGATTTAAAATAGATGGTTATGAATCATCATGCACAGCAAGTTTGACTCAGTCAAGTAAAAATGGCTCAAAGGAAATCAAAATTAGGAATTAATCTCCTCTTTTATCACAATGATGCTTCTTCTGTTGGGCTTTATTGCTTGTGCTTTGAGAGATAGAACACAAAGTAGAAAATAAGCAGGCAGTGGGTTTCAAGGTCTCTGATTTAACTGGGACTAAGGTCAGATTTAGATCCTGTTTCTTCCTACTCCTGAGGGCCAGCAGAAGCCTTTTGGGGAACTTTTCTGTCCCCCCAGCCTACAGCAAATGCACCCATTTCAGAATATCTAAATTACTGGACCACTCTCAGCTTCTCTCAAAAGCTTATACCGTTGTCCTTTATGTCTCACTAGAGCATGACAGATCCTTTGAGGACAGAATGTATGTCTTTCTGTGTATCTTCATCTCTGGGCTGCTAGGGCCTGCAAGTAGGTGCATGATACAGAGCAGGTGCTCAGTAAACGTTTGCAGCATGACCATTCAGACGAGTAAATAAACGGCTGCTGCATCCAGCAGTCCAGGCCTCTGTCCTGTGTCTCTGACTGGACTGGAAGGCCCGTGAGGATAGGACCTGTGTCTTAAGTGTACTAACCCCCATAGACCACGGAAAACGTAAGCATTCAGCAGACATTAGTGGATCGATTTCCCCCATTTTAACAATGATAAAACATGCTCCCAGAGATTTATGTCTTGATTTGTTCACTAGCCCACTGATGAGCGAGAGGAGGGAGACACATTCTTAACCTCATTTTGCAGATAATTCAGATGAGGCTCAGAAAGGTGAGTTTGGCAAATGAGAATGGAAATTCCCCTCCCGACCATTTTAATCTACTCTCTCTGGACCTTTCTGTTCCCCTTAAGAGCCCAGTGCTTTCTTTCTGTATATTTTCTCGTCCTCTCAGGGAGCAGGCCAAAGGTCAGTAGAGAGTCCACTGCTTGGTGATCTCTAAATTTCAGGTAGTTAAAGTAGAAAGTGGCACTTCTTAATTAGACAGTAATGGCATAATTATCTGAAGGTGTCTTATAATTACATCCCTCCTTCCCAAGCTCCTTTAGCTGCTTCAATTGGGATCTCCTGTTCCTGTCCCCTTCCTGTCCTGTGTCAATGCAATGCCATTGGGCCAGTATCAAGCGTTTAACAGAGATGGCTGTGTCTTAATAAGGGAGCTACCCTCCAGTGGATTCTGTCTCAAAAACGCAGGACTCAGGGTTTGTCATTGCTACCACATGGAATACTCTAGTTCAAGTGCCAGATAAATGAGAGGGAAAGTTGAGAGGTCATTGTGAAGCCATTTAACCTAGGTATCTCTAGAATATTCATCTCAAAGGGACTCTATGACCTTAGTAAACCATTCCGAGGAGCCTCCTCACTGCTATATACAATTCTTCTGTATTTCTAACTTACAGTCACATAAAAAATAGTTTTCCTATTGGTTTACCTTTAAAAGGAAGGAAAAGTCACCACTCCCCTTTACCGCAGAAAAACTTCCTGCACTTTTTCTTCCTCTTGAGGTGGAATGTGGCTCCAAACTGTCAGCCTTTGAGCAAGCAACACACCTAAATATAAGAGCAGATCATGAAAGCAATCAGCTCAGGAGGGAATAGCAAAGGAGCTTTCAGTCAATAAGACACAGCCCCCATTTTGGAAAATGGCTGACTGAATGAACACCCCATCTCAAGAAAGAAAGGGCCAGGGGAGTCATTAAGGGAAGCACGCAAATCAGTTTTACATCCCATTCAATAGATGTGTGCTCTGTACTCCTTCTGATCCAGGTGGGTGAGTTAGTTTAGTGTGGAGTTTGTCTGCCCTCACTGAAAACTCCTGTTAGTCAATGAATTATTCCGAGTAAATGAAGTGTATTGATCCCCTCCCATTTCTGACACTTTGCAGATATTGGCTATCAAATCATGCTCCATGCAGGTGTCAGTTTTTGCCATAGACATCTGAAGAGAGGAGCAAATATTCTCTTGAGTTTCTAAGAATCTGGTAAGTACTGGTGGAGTATAATAGGACTTGGGGGACCGGGCAATGACATGGCCCTACGATGAGACTGATTGGCTACCCTGGAGACATAGTACACTCAGCTGATGAGAGCAGGGTGATGGGTTTCCTCCCTGTATTCTTCAGGTAATATCAGGTCATGGTCATGAGTTGAATCTTAACTCTAGCCAATTTTCATACTAATGCAAATGAATCAGAACAAGGATCAGGCAGAAAAATATGGATAAAAATTATGAAGCTATCACAATTCTGAGAAAGCATCAGATCACACACCCTCTGAATAGGAGGTAGCACACACTTTAAACTGTAAGCGTCAGTCTCTTTCGAGGGGAAGGCACACATCATTTCATCAGGGCCTCACATGGGACTTGCTTCTATGATGTTTATTTTTCTTCCCCATTGTTATGGACTGAATGTTTGTGTTCTCCCCAAATTCATGTGTTGAAATCCTAGCCCCCAGTAGGATGGTGTTAGGAGGTAGGGCCTTAGGGATGTAATTAGGTATGAGGGTGGAGCCCTCATGAAAAGGATTAGTGCCCTCATAAGCACAGACAGGAGAGCTTCCTCTTTCTACTGTCTGCCATGTGGGGACACAATGAGAAGATTGCCATCTACAAACCAGGAAGTGAACCCTCTCTGGTCACTGGATCTGTTGGTGCCTTGATCTTGAACTTCCCATCCTCCAGGGCCGTGAGAAGTAAAGGTCTTTTGTTAAGTCCCTCAGTCTATGGTATTCTGTTATGCTCTAAGCTGCCCCAAGCTGACTAAGATACCTATCATAATAATCAGACTCATCCTTTTCTAAATTATAAACTTAATCCCCAAAAGAAAAAGAATCTCTCTCTACCTTATCTAGATGAGCTGTCTTTTTTGACCCAAAACTACCATATTAAGGCTCGGTGTATTCTAAGTATTAATGGTCTAGGAATAAATGATCTACAGATGAATGGTCTTGCTCAGATATCTAACAAATGTATACTATACATTATTTTCATCCATATTGAAAAATACTATGGATGAAAAGATATCTGAATTTGCTTCAAGATTAAGGCTCGGTGTATTCTAAGTATTAATGGTCTAGGAATAAATGATCTACAGATGAATGGTCTTGCTCAGATATCTAACAAATGTATACTACACATTATTTTCATCCATATTGAAAAATACTATGGATGAAAAGATATCTGAATTTGCTTCAAGATAATCCAGTGAGCTGAGAGGAATCAGGGAAGACAGATGAAACTGGTAGCCATAGCCAGGTCACTGTTAGGGCTGGGCGATGGTACATGGGGTTCTAATAACAGTGGCTCTCAAATGTTAGCATGCATCAGAATTATCTGGAAGGTTTGTTGAAACCCAGGTACGGGGCCCACATCAGGGATTCCAATTCAGGAGGTCTGGGATGGTGTCTGGGAATTTACATTGCCAACAAGTTCTCAGGGGATGCTGATGTTTCTGGCCCAGGGACCCCACATTGAGAACCACTGCATTCTCCTATAATCCCTACTTGTATAGATAAAAAATAAAATAAAAATCAAGTGGGCTGTGCTGGGCTGGTACAACAAAACAAAATGGAATAGAAGGATTCTCTGCCTTGGGCTGCTCACAATCTCAGACAGACAGCAGCTAAAAAAGATAGAGAAGAGATACAGACCCCATAAAAACACTGAACCATCAACTCAATTCAAATTGCACTAAGTGTGGGAAACATTAATGTTGGTTTTCCTCATTTACTTTGAGCCTATGTCTGCATAATTGTTATCCAGTGTGGTAGCATTACAAATGGTTGGGATCGAGCAGTTCAGCAATGTGAATAACCAGGATTTCTAAGTGCTTTATGTTTTGCTTTGTTTTGTTTGTGCATGTGTTTGTTTGTAAGTTTTAATGCAAGAGCTGGAGTTAGGATGTGATTTATATAGATTGATGGCACCACTTCACACATTTACCTGAGATTTGGGTTGGGTTCAAAATGTATAATCAGAAATCTTTCTCTAGAGCCCTTTGGGTATATATAGTTCCAGAAGATGGATATGAAATTTCCTGTATCTAGTTGGGGCTAAAGTTACCAGATGATGAAGAAAAAAATTTCAAGCTTGAGATTGGATGGTCACAGGAAGGACACCAGGAGTTTAAGGGAAATTTTATTTCATTTAAACACCATTTAGCAAACAATTACTACAGTTTGAGTATCTCTTATTCAAAATGCTTAAAACCAAAAGTGTTTGGATTTCAATTTTTTTTTGTATTTTAGAATATTTGCAGCATACATACCAGTTGAGCATCCCTAATCCAAAAATCCAAAATCTGAAATACCGTAATGTTTCCTTTCAACATCATGTCATTAGCCAAAAGGTTTCAGATTTTGCAGCATTTTGGATTCTGGATTTTTGGATTAGGAATGCTCCACCTGTATATGCCAAGCATTGGGGTATGAAAAATAAACTGCATAAAATGGTCCTTGGTCTTGAAGATCTCACATCTAGTTTGGAAAGCAGACATGTAAATGAATACTTATGATATAATATTAACAACTATAAAATAAGAGATTATAAAAATGCTGTGGAAATCTAGATGAATAAGCTATTCATCCTCTACTGAAGGGAGGAAGAAGTGAAGCAAACTTCTGGATGTCGTTCTAGCTGATTCTTGAGCACTGAGCCCTCATTTATTAGACAAAGGGAGGCATGAAGAGGAAACAATACAAGAAAGATATGGAAAGTAAAAGTGAATGCTATCTCTAATCAACAAAGAGTAATTCGGCAGGACTAAGGTGTGGGCTGGAGCAGAGGGGCCGGTGATGAGACAGGAAAGGTGTGTTGGCTTGGTACACCCTGTATATCATTATAAAAAATGTACGCCTTCTTGGGAACTGCTATGGACTGAATTTTGTCCCCCCCCAAATTCATACATTGAAGCCATAACACCAGTGCAACCGTATTTGGAGATAGGGCTTTCAAGAGGTGATTAAGGTTAAATGAGGTCGTGAGGATGGAATCCTAATCCCTTAAGACTGGGGGCTTTATAAGAAAAGGAAGAGAGAGGGACGTCTCACACCTGAGGAAAGGTCATGTGAGCAGACAGTGTCTCTGTCTACAAGCCAGGAAGAAAACCCTCACCAGAACCTGACCACACTGGCACCGTGACCTTGGACTTCTAGCCTCCAGAACTGTGGGAAAATACATTTCTGTTGTCAAACCGTCATCTATGGTATTCGTTATGGCAGCCTGAGCAGACTGAGACAGGGACCATCCACATTTTTAAGCATGGGAAAGATATCACAGAACTGAATTTCAAACAGACATATGTGGCAGAACAGTAGGTTAGACAGTGGAGAGGGTTTTGTTAGTCTGTAGACTGGCTAAGGAGTTGAGGCTGCATAAGTTGGGGTAGAGATGATGAAAATCTGATCTAGAGATGAGTGGCTTGGAATATTTGGGTAGAAGGCATGTCATTAGCATATTAATAGAAAAGTTGTGTGTGTGTGTGTGTGTGTAGTTTTGTAATACATAAACTGATATTACTTTGTATGTTATGTGTATAACTTTTATATCCATCTATGCTTTTATATACAATTTCATTATATGAAGATAGAAAGGAAGAATACTGTATGTAATAAACAGAAAATGGAAAGTAAAGTTTGTCACTTAGGAAGAAAGCTTAAAGAGACTTTGAGTGAGATGCAGCTGCTCCCGTGGCTGCTATGAAAGTTCACTAATTTATAACATAGGCCTAGGGTGCATGTGTGGTGGTGGGAGAGGGAGGGGTATGCAAAAAAGTAATGGAGAAAAAGAATACACACAGTATAATTTCTAACACTTCGAATACAAGTGAGTCATATGCCTGCAACTTCACTTTGTCTTGCAATATTTTCCACATAATTCATATACACAAAAGGAGCACACGGCATATTCCAAAGGGACACCAGACCCGTTCCAGGCACTGCAGAGGGATACTGTGGCTTTGCCTTCGGTGCCGGCCCTGGACTTGATGAAGATCCCGGCCTGTGCACTCGCCAGCAATGAGACAAGGCATGAGGGCACCGCCACCTCCCTTTGTAACGTTTCTCTTATCTTTTCTTCCCTGTAAATTACACACTCTTCAGGCTTTTGCTGAGATAGATAATGCAGCTCCCATGTGAACTGAATAGCCAGTGCCCTGCATGCATGAGTGTGTCAAGGCCAAAAAGGTCTATTGTGCTTAAACAGTACCGCTAGAGAATCGTATCCTTGTGCAGAATGATGCTGAAGAGATAAAAATAACTTTCATTTCTATAGCGCCATGCATCTTAAAGTGTGTTCCACATTCTGCAACCTATATATAGGCTCAGTTCATTACCCATCCCCATAAAATACAGGCAGAGCAATGGCAGGCACATGCCAGATGTTTGACAATGGTTTAATAACAGAGTGAAGAATAACTTAAATTGGATTCAGAAAACAAGAAATGGGATGTGGGGCACTAGGTAAAAATTTTACCATTCATTCAACAGTATGTATTGAGTGCCTACTGCCTACCAGAGTGAGAGGTGGGGACACGGTTGTGAAGTAGAGAGACACTGTTCCTTCCCTCACAGAGCTGCCAGCGTATCAGAGAAAATACACAGTTAGACACATCTGACAGTAAAGTGGGATCCATGTTAAGATTGAGAAAGTGCACGCACCATGGTCCTCACTGCCTTTAAAGGAAGGCTTTCCCAATTAGCCACTACACCATCATCATCCCTTACTTTAATGGAATGACGACACCCAATGCAATTATAGAATATATGCTGAGGAAAATCTGTTCCAGAACCCAGAATCCAGGCTGGGAAGTGGACCACGGTTCTGGGGAAAATAAGGAGAGAAGGAAAACACACAAGTTGAGTTCGTGGGGAAAGACTGAGGGCACCGAGATTAGAACTAACATAAAACAGTCGGGGGAAAAGTCAAAATCAATGAGAGAAGAGGGGGCCATGAAGATTTCAGGGTCGTCACTAATATTTTTTGGGGGGTGAGGATTGGTAATTATTTGCCCTAATGCTGAATGGCATTGGAGAAGCGTTTCCAAATCTCTCCATGGGGAGAGGCGTGACCTCTGGAAAACAAAATGATAGGATTTTAGGGTTGGGAGAGATCTCGGAGATCCGCTGCTCAAACCAGCTATTTTATAGATGATGAAAGATATGCCCAGGTTCATTACAGGGCTATAAGAGTTAGCAGGGGTGAGGCCAGAGCCAAGATCAAAAGGCTCCCCGTGAGCCCTCAATCAGGCCCGGTCTGGGACAGATCAATGGGCAGCCACTCCACCCTTCCAGGGATGCTTCTAAAGGCTGAATACCTGGTTCTCCGGGCCTTTTCCCACTGTAACAGAGAGACCATCCACAGTGAACAGGGATTGAGGTCTTCTAATCCACCTAGAGATGTGACCCAGAAATTTGGTTCAGATAAATAAAAAAGAAAGAGGCTAGAAGATTGTGACTGCCCAGGTCAGACAGGCTGCCACCCAGCGAGGACCTCTGAAGACCTTTGGTCTCTAGAAACGTATGTAGCTTTGCGCCCTTATTAACTTACCCAGGACTGGAGAGTCAGGTTACCCTGAACTCCCAGTAGGGGGCTGTTCAAAATGTGTTAAATCCCTGGACCAGGAAGTTTTAAACAGCACGGCAGGATGTATGAAAAACAAAAAGGGAATGTGGTTTATAATGTATCTGTGCAACAAATACAGTGGAGAGGCATCAAACAGGAAATTCTCTGCTTGTGATGAGTGCCTGTCTCATAAAAGAGCCACTCCGCTCCGTATTCATGGTAATGGTAGCTCAAGAACACAGACAGGAAGCTGTGGGAGGGGGCCAGGCCCAGGGGGAGTAGTGGGGGAGGGCGAGGAAGGGCAGGGCAGCAGAAACGCTGGGCTAAAACTGGGGCCCTGCCCTGGCACCTCAACCCTGCAGCGTCCTGCAGGGCCTCAGGCAAACCAACCTAAAGGACCCGTGTAGAAAGGAAGCACCCTGACAGTTGACCTCCAGGGCAATTTCTGTCTCACTAAAAAGCCAATAAGATGTCTTCTAAGTTTTTTCCAGTATGCATCTGCGTATACCTCTCCCCAACTGGAGGACGAACTTCCAAAGAACAGGAATTCAAGTATTCATTCCACAAGTCCTTAAGTAGCCCAAATAGTCCTTCGCACAAACAGAGGGAATAATAAATGTTACGGACATCGGACTGACAGCCACGAGGAAGGTCACTGGAGAGGGGGTGATCAGCCAGGGTCTGCACAGTCTGTACAACGCCAGCCTGCTCAGGGCACTGAGCAATAATAGTACCCTTCGCTCTTGCACCCAGAACCTCGCACCTCACTCTTTGTCCCAGATCTCAGAAAACCCCGGGGGCACGCTTGCTGCCCAGAGAGCAGGGCTTGGAAACTGTCCGGAGGAGCCTGGCCCTTCTGCAACTTCTTGGCCAGCGAGCAGCAGAATCTGGAGCCAGCGCTCACTGACTGTGGGCTCCTGCCTCGCCGCAGCTCTCTACTGTACCGACGCTGCCCGCCCGCCGGGGCGGGGTTGGGGTGGGGGTTCAAAGGACGCAGCACTTGGCACTGAAAGGCTGGGGAGGGGGGCTGGGGACTGATGAACTCGGCCTCAGGGCTACAGGCCTGGAGAAGAAACGCTGGAGAGGATGCCACCTGCTGGTGAGGAACCCCGGCTTGCACGTTGGGCGCAACAGGGACCTGGAGCCTGGATGTGCATGAAACCAGAATTCGGGCTATTTTCCAAGTTGCTGGTTTTCTGCTGTGTCTTTAGGGCTGCCACCTCCACCGGCTGTGCCCCGCGGCCCCCCAGACGCTGGGGTTTCCGGGGGGGA
>NW_007728784.1:84411-85617 GCF_000696425.1 Galeopterus variegatus | reverse complement strand
GAGGGGGCGGGGGGAGGGGCGGAGGGGGCGGAGAAGGGCACGGGCTTCTCGGGCGGGGGGTCGGGGAGGCGGAGCCAGACCGGGGGTCCTCAGGCCAGTCTCGGGGACCAGTGAGAGAGCGAGACAGGGTCCTTCCAAGCTCGGACTCCCGCTGCCCCCATTCTCCTTTCCGAGAGCGAGTGTGTGAGTGTGGCGTGCACGTGCCTGTACGTGTGCCTGATTACCGTGTATTGCACAGTTCACCAGCCTCATGACCCTGGTTTTGTAATACTTCCCTTGGGGGCTGAGTTAAGCAAGTCTGGGCCCCGGGCCATTTAGGAATTAGCAATCAACATTAAACAACAGCTTAAAGGATAAATCTTTAGTTAAAACATCAAATGTTGCTTGGTAAGGTACCATCTACATTCTAGTATTAATCTTATTCGCTTCAAGGCTTGGCCTTAGAAATGGTACCCAGACCTTAAATTTCTCCCAAACCCAGTAGATTTAGTGGAAGGCTATTCCTAACCGTTACAGCTCCATACATACCATATTTTCAGTGTTAGTATGTTATTTGGCATATGTTGTTTAAAATTATTGTTCATCTTTTGTGTGTGTTTCTACTTTGCCCCTTCTGTTTCGTTGCACTGTCTGCATATGCAGCTCATGGACTAAGGAGGTACTTCTGTACCTCATCTGTTAATTTAGCTGATGAGTTGCCTCTTTTGTACCAGCTCAGGGACTAAGGAGGTACTTCTGTACCTCATCTGTTAATTTAGCTGATGAGTTGCCTCTTTTGTATCCTTAGTTTCTGTTGCTCAGTGTTCCCTTCCCCACCCCACCCCACAAAACTTGCTTACAAATTTCCCTTTGATATGTTTAACAGCCTCTAAGGGATGCAGTTAAATTAACTAGTAAGTTAAGAATAGAAAAGTCAACAAAGCAGACACCTACTAATTTGTAGATCTTTGATGTCAACTAGCAGGTGTCAGCTTCTACCAGCATACACTTTTACATGTGCCCTGTTTCTTTCTTTCTTGTTCATAAATATCAAGGGATAATTTTTAAAGTTAACATCCACATGGAAGCCTGAAGTTAGAATGTGCCTTGCAGTCAGCCAAGTCCCTCAAAATGTGTGATACTGATAGAGGAAAGGCTGAGGAGATTCCCAAAAGACATCCCCATGTCCAGTGACTGCAGAAAATAATGACTGATTTTAGAATTGAA
>NW_007728784.1:82591-83867 GCF_000696425.1 Galeopterus variegatus | reverse complement strand
ACTCTTTTCGTCCTCTTCGCACATTCCGTATAACGTTGCATATTTTTATATGTTGTTTTGTAATATCCTTAGAGATTGTATCTTGTGTATATACTCTGCTTCCACGTTAGATTATGAGCTCCTGAAGGCATGGTCTGTATCTATTATTTTACATCCGCCCATGGCCTTCTTATACTAGGCATGCCTAAATGTCTTTCAGGTAAATAAGTCTACATAGATTCATGTTGATATTCTGGAGGAAACAGAGTTTGGTCCTGGATTTCATGACAGGCAAAATACCTGAAGGTTCTTAGCAGGCAGTTGTCTGTGACCTTGGCCTCTCCTTCTCAATCGTCTCACAGCACCTCTTGGAGAAAAGACACGCTCAGAGTGATGGAGCGCTCATTAGAGAGGCACCAACTGCAAAGACAAGCTGCTCCCTGTCCTTGTTAGGAAATGCACAGACCAGGATAATAATAATAAATGAGCGTGTGTCACAAACCTACTTGCTTTCCCTCTAGTTCCTGCATTTTGTTTTCTAGGAGCAGTGCAAAGCAAACTGAGGTCCAAATGTTCAGTCTCTATTACCCAGCCCCTAGGTGAGTCTCAGAAATGCAAAGCATGCTTATCTCTTCTACAACTCCGAGTCTCCCGCTGCACACATTGGTCAAGTCCTTCCTGGGAAAGATGCACTCGTCTCCCCACCTCTTCCTACTTCCCTTTCAGCTAGTTTCCAGTCTTGTGCAAAGGCAACGCATGCATATTTTAATGCATGCATATAGTCACCCTTAACTTCACTCCCGTTAAACAACATTATGTCGTGTAGACAAAAAAGTCACAGCTCCGCTCTGTGCTCAAGATGCTTATGGTCAATAATGGTGACAAAAGCTGAATTTCCCCCTATCTAGGGGAAAGAGGGAGAGAACGCAGCCTTTCCCCCACCTTCCGTTTTGCATAGATCTCCTTTTTCCAAGTGTTTCCTCTTTAATTAGGACCTGTTTCCCCTCCCTCTCCCCCCGCCCCAGCTTCAGTGAAAGGAGCCCTTCTGTCACTCGTCACTCGCTCGCTCTCTCGCTGTGGGAGGAGCCCGCCGGAGGAAGCCGTGTGCCCGGGATGCCAAGCGCCAGAGAATGGATCTGCTCCGAATGGGGACATTGCTGACGATCCCGGCTTCCCGAGGCGGCTAAACACAGGCAATTTGTCTGGGCTGGCTGCAGATATCCGGAGGCACAAGGAGACCGAGGCCACCGGAGGGACCGACGGAACGACAGATGGTCGGCGCGACCCCGAGAGGACC
>NW_007728784.1:78006-82018 GCF_000696425.1 Galeopterus variegatus | reverse complement strand
ACCGACGGAACGACAGATGGTCGGCGCGACCCCGAGAGGACCGGCGGCGGAGGCTGAGCACCGCGAGCCTCCGAGGAAGAAAAACTAACTGCACACCCAAGTTGCCCGCCGGCTTTCCCTCGCCGCGCTAAGGAATGAAACCTTTCCAGCTCGATCTGCTCTTCGTCTGCTTCTTCCTCTTCAGTCAAGGTAGGACCCGAGCGCTGCTGGAGTTGGAGGAAAGTCGGCGGGGTTGTCAGGGCGCGGGAGGCTGAGGGCTGGAACGCGGGCAGGCTCCGGCAACTCGACCTGATGGATGCGGCTCTCTTGCCCGCCGAGATGCACTGGCGTTGCTTCTGTGCCTTTGCAAATGCAACAAAATGGTACTGTTTATTTTCCTTTGGAAGGAAGGGGTATGGGAGGGGAGGGGGGTGACTTTCTCCTCTCACTCGTCAACATCCAGCTCAAACTCTCCAATGCAAATGAGTTCTTTATGCTCTCGATATGTTAATTAGGTAGTATGTGTGTGGCTAAGCCGCTCTGAACTTCTGGGCACCGCCTCTTCTTCAGACCCAGGTTGGGGAAGGAGTGAATGGGGGAGGAGAGCTTTGCTTAGGTGGATATTTCAGCCTGAATAAGGTCTGACTGGCATGCATGTATTCAAAGGCGAATGTGTGCGGCTTGCACAGTTGCAGAGGGGCTGCAATTAGGGAATGTACTGTAGGGGTAATTTGCAGTGTTTGGGAAAAGCTTGTAAAGAGTTTATTGAATTTCACTGAGTTCCCTGAAAAAGGCTGAATTCTGAATCCTACACAGCACTGGATTGAGGGTATAGAATGAAATTTTGCCTCTGCTGTTTATTGTTTCCTTTCTGCAGCCTAGCAGGGGCAGAGAAGCGGGTGGACTCTCCGGAAAGAACTTTGCCACCTCTGGGCTCCCTGCCACTGTGAGCTGTGGGGCTGGAGGGAGGGAAGGAAATTCCAGAGAGGGATTGTGAGTGCCTACTTAACCGAAGGCATCAAAAGTCACCTGTGGAATTGAGTTTGAAGGGGACAAGAAAATAGGTTCCTTCCCACTCTTTTGGAATGCCAGTGCCACCTCTGCCATCTGAGGCAGCATTTGTGCCAGCCAGCACAATTCATAGAGGGACATGACTCTCTCAGAAAAATCCACAACAGAGCATGTCCATCTGTTGATTAAATGAAGGGTAAAAGTTTTTGAGCAGAGCATCGCCATGGCTGGCTGGCTTTGCAAGCAAACAGCATGTCTCCTTTCTTCCCCTGTCGGGGAGAAGCCAAATGTAAGCAGAAACCCGGCCTCCTGCCTCGGCTCTTCCACTGGTACTTGTGGTCACTGCAGATTTCCTCCTTATCTCTGCAGTTCCAACTTTGCTTATAACCCTCCTGGTTAAACGTGAGGGGCCCTTCCCCCAAGTAAGTATGGGTATACCAGTGTCTGCATATAATTTTAATGTGTATACACACACACACTCATGTATTCATATGGTGGTGTGCATCTCACCAGGGCTCCCTACAGCAGCAGGAAGATAAATTGCCTTCCCCAGAGTTTTCAGGCTGAATGAATAAGAACTATCTCAGAACACTGGTACAGAGACAGGTTCGGTTATATTACCATTTTGTGAGATCACCCTCTTTCTTGAATGTGTGCTTGATTGCTTATGGGCTGCGCGCGCGCACACATACACTCCCTCCCATTCTTCTTTGCCTCTTACCAATTCACTCAGGAAGTTGCATGTAGAATCTTCCAACCACCCCCCTCCCAACCCCCCGCCCTGGCCTCACACATTTGCATGGAACCAGTGCATGTTTTAATCAGTCTTTTGTGTTTTTAGAAGCTTGATCGTGATTCTTCTCTAAATTGGCACTAGAAGCCTATAGGTGTCTAAGTGCCTCCCTGGCTGTCTGAATCATTACAGTGTGAATCTTCTTTGCTTATTCCTTTCTCAGTACAGAGCTATTTCTTGACTGCCTCATATGAATCTTTAAATATTTACCTACTGAGGTTAAATGTTCTGTTTCATCTACCCTTAGCCCTGAGGGCACTAGAAAGAAACCACAGCATCGTGCAATTCGTAGTGCCTGAGTGTTCTGAGCTTGGCCAGCACTGCCCACCCGGCCAAATGGTAAATGCATAGTCCACAAGACTCCAAAACAAGTCTAAAGAAAGACTATGAGACCAAAGTGCACAGAGCTGGTCAGAATACCCTACATCACTGCACACTGCAGGTCTCTTGAATAGACAGCATCTGACTACAGGAATTGAGGGTCAGGTGGGAAGATGTTTTATGATCATTGCAATATGGTATCGGTATGTTTTGACTTTATCTGTGGACATTTTTTAAAATGTGGATGTTGTTTTGAGTAGTGCGAATTCCCTAGAGGATTCTATTTGGCCCTCTTCACATATTTGCTTAGCTCATATGCTGTGCCCTTCCCCTACCTAGTGCCATACATCCATCAAGTTATTGGGTAGAACATATCCACTTTCAAAAGGTCACAAGAGAACTAGCCCACATGGCTATAGATGGCACCTGCTGTGATCCCCTGATCTGAGGACTGAGGTTGCAGTCCCCTTGCTAGCCCCCCCAGAGACACCTGCCTCCACATGCTGTTTCTCCTGGGGTGATTTCCCAAGGAAATGCACAGAGACTCGGGGATGGCCTTCCACAAAGAGAAAACAAATGTCCAGGGTTCTTTTTAGGCACTCCAGTGACATGGCCATCTGCTGCCCAACACCTCTCACAGTGGGAACCTGCGTGTCATTTTGGAATTTCTGGAAACACAGTTCCCAAGCTCCCTGCTCCCTGTGTCTTAGGCTTCACGCAGAGGGAGTGTTCCAAACAGTGCTCAGAAGACTTTAATAGCAAAAAAATGCAGGTAAACTCTCAAAGTCCATTCCAACCATCCAGCCTCCCAATTTGTTGAATATTTATTCACCTTTACTTTTTCTCATAACTCTTCAGAGAAAGAATAGAAATTAATGTATAATTAATGTCAGTATATGCTGTGTCTCTATTTTTTTAAAGTTTGGGCTTTCCATGGAGCTTTCTCTCTCTTGAGGTGGCAGTAGAAAGGCTAAATGGCGTTCTTCTATTTCCACCCCTGCCAATGTCCCTGGGCCTGGCTCCCAGCAAGGGCGTGGAGAGCTGCCAGTGTGTGCTGTTTGTGGGTTTCTCTCTTGCTGGGGCTGCCTCTCCCTCAGCTGTCAGGATGGCCATGCTTTGTACAGAAAGGGATAATGTCACAGCACAATTTGCCTCCTGCAGAGAAAAGGCATGTTCTGCCCCTGGGTGAAAAAGAATCGATTCTCTTGTCATCCATAAACTTAGAACTTGCTATATTTTTCCCCTTTATCATTTCAGTTCACCCACAACTATTTCCTTCCATGCCCTCCTTAGTCTTCAGGGCCCATCCCATCCAGCCTGCACATGCACATCTCGGGGAGCTTGGGTGGAATGATGTCTGAGCAGGACCTGTCGGCTCTTGAGTTCTGAGACAGTTTGGGGGACGTGCGACGGTGCAAAATCAATGCCTTCGACTTCAGACGCTCTTAAGAAAGGTGTTCTCTTCTCACTGTCTGACATCTTGCTCTGATATTCCCAGAACGTCCTGTCCTGCCTAGTGACTTTGTGGTTCTGAAGGTTCTAACTCTGCTGAGCCAAGATCTCTCATTGGTTTTGCACTTGTGCCATGTTGTTCTGAGCGTGTTGAGGTGAAAGTAGAAACTTGCATTTATGTACCAGGTAATGACATCCCTGAGCTGAGGCTTAATCTGGGGTGTCACCTCCCTCTTGGGAAGATTAAGTGGCCCACCTGTTCTTCTGACTTGCTGGCAGGAAACACCAAAATGGGCTGTCCGAGGGCAGAGGTTCATGGTGATCTGAATCTCAGGGGAATAGAAAAGCATCAAGCAGGCTGAGAGTAAAACAGCATGAGTGGAGAGAGCTGGCCGGCATGAAGGGATTCATGGAGATGACCAGAAGCACGAAAGAGAGGCGCCAGTGCAAGAGGCT
>NW_007728784.1:73758-77509 GCF_000696425.1 Galeopterus variegatus | reverse complement strand
GCATGAAGGGATTCATGGAGATGACCAGAAGCACGAAAGAGAGGCGCCAGTGCAAGAGGCTTTAACTTGCCTGGAGCTCCCTTGGGCAGGAGGGTTGGGGGGAGGATCAGAAGAGAGCATAAGCACATCGGGGGAGGCCCCGAGAATGGAGGAGATCATAGGGCACACAGGCGGAGAAGGCATCAGAAAAGGAAATTGGGAGTGAGCAGCACAGCAACTTTGGAAACATTTATCCTAACCCAGAAATATCACATAACAAAAGACGAGGCAAGTAATAAGTGTGAGTCTACCCCCGCACCAGCACCCCAAGTGCTATGACATCTCGTCTAGAGGAAGAAGAACCAGTTCTTTTGTCCTGGAATGTCGGTGACCAGCTGCCAAGGGTGTGGGGCCACTTCTTTAACAAATCTTCTGGGTGGGGGAAACTGGGACATGTCTGTTGGGTACAGGAGTGGTGGCAGTGTCTGCTGTCCAACAGGGAGCTCTCAGTTGCCAGCCAGACCTATTAAGGATGGAAAAGAAACTCCTCAGGGGGCACGGGGGCTGTGGGGTGGAGTCAGCCTTCACATTGCACTAAGAGGGTACCAGGGGGCCCTCTCTTGGGTGGAGGGAGGAGGATCTGGCTTGGAGCGTGCCTGTAGCGAGTTAGGCATGGTCCCAGGAACAGCCCCGCTTGGCGTGTGCCTGTGTTGGTGGAAGCCAGGGCCAGCAGGAGACAAGGTGGAGCAGGGGCTTAGGCCTGAAGATGCAATTTTTCTTTTTGTTCAGCCCAGTGGGGGTGACTTAGGCAGCATTATATTGCAGACCCAAAAAAGCACATGAATAATCCAGAGTGAATTCAAGAGACTTCAATAGCAAAATAATAACAATACTAATGATACCTTTGATTTGCTGAGTACTTTTCTTCCAAGGAGATAAAAAGATAAACTGTTTTGGAAACATGAACGAGGAAAAGAAAATTGCCCATGACGCCTGTTGGGGAGAAGGGCCAACAGCGCTTCTTTTAGGGTCTTGATATAGGTGGTGGGGAGGGGGGTTAGATGGGCATAGGCATTATTTTGCAGCTAGTCCCTATCTATGCAAGATGTGGAGATGACTTTTAGTTAAAAAGAACAGTGCAGGAATTTTTTATCAGGGTCAGTCAAGAAGCAGAGAATCATCGAACTCATCTCATGCCTGGGAACAGGGACATTCTAACTCATCAGTAGAACAGGGTCATGAGCATGCTGGAATGCACACTTGAACTCTCACCTCTGCAGTGATCCTGACTTTGAAGGTGGTTCTTGCAGTGGAGTAATTAGAGCCCCCATCTTCCCTGAAGGCCAGTGGACACCCTGGTATTCGTGGAGCAGGGCTCGGCTGGAGCTGCTGCTCTGGGGGCTGTCTGTTCCCTCGGGTCTCACATCCGTCACTTCTCCCCACAGGGAGTAGGAGCAAAGCCAGCCAGAATCCTGGGCCCACGTTGTCATAGCTTCGCTCTGTATTCCAAATAGAGTGGGACTTTATTTCCAGTTAGGGGAGCGATGTGAGAATTGACTGCCTTGAGACACAGTGCTGCTCCATGTGTCACTGCATGTCACTTTCTTTCCCCAGGGGAAAGCCAGAATCTCCCAGTTAGGCGTGCACATCAGGGAAGAATATTGACACTTTACAGGTCATTGGGATACTTCTCTCATATTCAGGCAAGGAACTCTATGTCCTGCTTCCTACCAAAGCTTTATTATTAAGCATGGAAAGGCTTCAGCCGTCCACCCTCTCTCAGTACCCATGCTGAGCCACAGAGGTAAGGGCCACAGAAAGGCTGAGGGCCTCTGCCATGTACCGCCACACCCCTGCCACCCAGCACACACATCCAATATTCACTTGTGGCTTCTAACCCACTGACAGAGCTAGGCATCAAATGTTATGCTTTTTTTCCCTTTTCCTCCTCTCCCAATGGTAAAAATGAGTATTCTGGCTGTATACTTCTAGCAGTCAGTAAGTGTCAATATTGGATAAGTGTTTCCTTTATATCATTGCAATTTAGCATAAGCTGCTTGGAAACAAATGTCTTCTGTAAGCATACAATGTTTCAGTGAGTACACAGTCAACACCACTATGAGAATTAAATAAATGTCAGCTTTCCCTGGGTACACTTGGTAACGAGTTAAAATCATGGAAATAGTGGCCAGCTTGTGATGAACACCTCTCCTCGCAGAGCTATCCTGTTGCAGCCCCGGCTGGGCTGTGGACAGTGGGAGGTGGACGGCCTGGAGACAAGGCAGAGGAAGCGGCCACCGTAGACACCACCACCACCCCCACATTCCCTGAGGAGCTTTTACCTGGCAGCCAAAGCCTTACTGTGCCCCCCTGACCCCCCACTCTACACAGACACCCCTCCCCCAACTTACTGCTAAAGTGCAGTGATGTCTCCAGAACTTACAACAAATCAGCCACTTTCCTCAAATGGGATGTACACTGTCACTCTAATCCTCCACCTGTGTCCTTATAAGCAAAACAAAGTAAATTTACCTGAGGCCATTTTTTTTGATAATTGAAATTAAAACTTCAATGGCCTATGTGTGTCAGTACTGGAAAGGATGTGTGCACACCAGGACAGATTATCTAGATGGTCTGCTCTCTTGGCCTGTAGTCACTGGACAGTTGTTGCAAGTTCAAATTCTTTCCAGCTTATGCCTAGAAGACAGGAATTTGAAATCCCACGCTGGAAGTTGCAGCAGTGACAAACAAATGTCACTGTCACTATTCCACACTTTTCCCCAGGGGCTGCACGTGGTGTGGTGTGTCAGTGGGCCAAATTCATCACTCCTTCCTTTGTGATCAAATGGCATGTATGACACTGAAGCTCAGCCCTTGGCCACTCAGCCAGCACTCCCTGTGGGCCTACTGTGAGGTAGGCCCTGTGCCAGGGGCTTTTGATGGGAAGATGACCAAGACTATGTTTCTGCCCCAGAGCTCTCGGTCTGGTTGGGGAGCAGATACTTTGAGTAAGGTCATCGTGTGATGGGCTGAGAGCTGTCAGAGTGCTCCAAGAGCGGCCGGAAAGGCCAAGGGCACCAGAAAGGGCTGTGTGGAGGAGGTGACATTTGTGCTTGATTTTAAAGGATGCCTAGGAGTTCTCCAGTGGAAGCTTGAAAAGAGCATTCCAGGCTGTCTGTTAGAGTGTATGCAAAGGCTAGAAGGCAGAACAGAATGCGGGATGCTCGGAAGCAGTGGGCAGTGTGGGCAGCTGGAAGGTAGGCGCACTAAGCAAGCCAGAGAAGAAGTTTGGGAAGGGAAGGGTCGGCTGGTGAATGGTCGTAAACACCATGATACATCTTCTGAGTCAATGCTTTAGAAACGTTAGCATCTTTTGAGTCTGTAGTCCTCTCTTCATGGGTCTGGGGATCAACGTGTTATCTTTTCTTCTTAGTATTCCCCAGTGTTTCAAAATGGGGCTAAAGGGCCGACCCCATGGCGCACTCGGGAGAGTGTGGCGCTGGGAGTGCAGCGATGCTCCCGCCGCGGGTTCGGATCCTATATAGGGATGGCCGGTGCGCTCACTGGCTGAGCGCGGTGCGGGTGACACCAAGCCAAGGGTTGCGATCCCCTTACCAGACACGAAAAAGACACACTCGCAAAAAAAATGGGCTAAAAAAAATGTAGGATTGAAAGGAAATATACTGACTCTTTCTAGCTCATCTTCCTTTATAGTTGGTCTATAAAGGGTGGGGGGAAGTGAGCAGGAGAATTAGTATGAGGAGCTGACTTT
>NW_007728784.1:59966-73616 GCF_000696425.1 Galeopterus variegatus | reverse complement strand
TGGGCTAAAAAAAAATGTAGGATTGAAAGGAAATATACTGACTCTTTCTAGCTCATCTTCCTTCATAGTTGGTCTATAAAGGGTGGGGGGAAGTGAGCAGGAGAATTAGTATGAGGAGCTGACTTTAACTCTTGCTCTGCATTCCAGAGGGAGGCAGAGAAGGGTAGTAGGGAGACACATGCTTAAGAGTGATGTGTTGGAGAAAGACAGTGTAGGAGAGCGCAGAGCGTCCAGAAGCAGGACTGCTGAGTGCACACTAGACCATACGTGGACAGAGTGTGCGGAGCAATGGGATTTGCCAGTCTCTGGGCCCCTTGAAGGCCAGCAAGAGCTGGAGGCCACCTAATGCTGAGGAGGAGTGCTAAACCAGCAGGGAGACAAGGACAGGGAGGAGGAAAGCTGGAGATTCCTAGGGACGTTTTGCTGATGATGTCTTTCCTATTCTCAAGAGGAAGCTAAGCTATCCTGACTTTGGGGAAAACAAGGTTACAAGTTAAATGATTCTTCTCAGAAAATGTTGGAAATGCTTTGCAAGTCTCCAGCACTAACCTCTTCTTCACAAGAAGAGAGCATCATTGGATCTGCCTGTGGGTTTCATGCTTTGACCTGTTCTCTTCAGGGATTGGTGGGGGCTGGAAGGACAAGCTCAGTGGTGAAGCAGAAACCCCAATTGTTCTGCAAGAAATAGTGACATTTTCAAGGCTGTGGATGTCTAAGTCTTGTGTCTAAAGCTGGCCCAGGGAGCAGTCTCCCATTGCTAAAAGGGTTCTAAGAATGGAATTCAGGCCATCAGGTACGTAGAAGTCAATTTCTAAGAAATCGCTTGGAGCATAGACTAGATGACATTCAAACTGTCTCCAACTCTACGATTCACTGAATATTATCTCTTAGTAAGAATTCATTTACTTTTGGATAACACATTCAAAAGTTAGATGATCTCTTGGCCAGCACATTTTCTTGTAGGTGCCTGGCAAATTCTTTTGGTCATTGTTGGTTGTGGTAGTGGCGACAACACGGCGATTATGATGGTAATTAGCATTTGTATAAAGCTTCCACAAGTTGCAGAGTGGCTTTTGCAAGCACTACCTCATTTCTTCACCCATAGGAGTGAGAGGCAGGTGTTATTGCTCTCATGCCTCCAGAAAGGTTACCTTGCTTGACCAAAGTCATTTCCAGTCCCACCCACTTTTTTGTATGCCTTGATGCTTCTCAAGGCGCTGGTAGATTCAGCTGCTCCAAATTACGGACACTAACAAATGCATAAGCACATCTTCGGCTGTGGTGTAAGACGAGCCATATTCTCATAATTTGTGGGAATCCTCAGTCTCTAGGCATAGAAAAGGATTTTAGGGGTTGCCTTTGAAGATCACGGAGCTGAGCCCTGGAGCTGACCTTTGAACAGTGGCCCAGAATTGGAGCTCCATTTCTTTTTGATTCCAGACTCTTTCTGAGTTGGTACCTTCTTTTGGGGGGGCATTCAGCTTTACCTCGAGGGCACAAGGCACTGTGGCCTGGGGTACTGACAGGACAGCCTTTTGGGCTGAAGAAGAATCAAGGAGATGTTGTTTGGGCGGCTCCTTTTGTGACTGTTCTGACAAAACAAAACAAAGCAAAGCAAAGCAAGGGCAGGGACTTTTCTTACTTGGTTGATTGAAATACCTGTGTCTCTGGTTACCCTTGGTGTCTAGCACACTACTGGGCACACAGCGGGCTGTGAGTGAACGTGGGCATACTGGGATGAAACAGAGGAGGAGCAGCGCTGGTGGCTTCCGTGCACGCAGAGATGCTGAGGGGATGCGCAGGGGGCAGGGGAGAGACCCCAACTATTTAAAGTGTGGCCTTGCCTGTAGGAAGTTGTTCCTCTCCGAGGAGAGCCTTTCATGCCCATTGGGTCAGCAGGGACACTGCCCAGAAAAACGTCCTCCAGCAAGCCACTCCTCAGCGTCAGCAAGAAACCACTGCGTCCTTCTGTTCTTTAATCTTGTCGGTGCCCATTTCTGTCAGTCACCTGCAAATGTCACAGGTGACTCTGCTCTGGTGCAGTGTGACAGTCCCCTGTCACCCTTGGCAATGCTGGGAGTGATGGCAGCTTCAGAGTAACGCTGGGGCCTGGGGGGGGGGGTCATTGTGCAGGTGTTCAGGGGACAGAAACTAGGACATCCATCCTGGTGCTGCACAGGAAGCCCTCCCACCCTTCCCTGCCTCATTGCCCTCATGGTAGGGAAGGAGAAACCCCCAGGTAATCCCCCAGTGGCTTTGTTTCCCATATCCCAGGACCTGCCCTTTCGTGCGCCTCGCTTAAGGACGCTGGGGTCCACCCCACGTTCACAGAGAGTGGCATTTCTTCGGGGAGCCGACCTCCGAAGCCTTTTTCTCCCATAGGACGGTGCACCTGTGTGAGGGCGACTGCAGAGAGAGGACTCGTTCTCTCTCCGCCGCCGCACCAGGAGCTGGCGGATGTGTGGGGTCTGTCGCCAGGTGAAGGCTGCAGTTGCGCAGTCAGCCTGATGGTGGCAGCAGCAGTGCTTGCAAAGCCGGGAGTGAAGTGAGCCCGAGCCCGAGCCCGGAGGGGGAGACCCGCGTGTTAGGGGAGCCGGGGAGCCCGGCAGCGGGAGGCCCCCCGGGGCAGCGGGGTCGCGGGCGGGCTCGCCTGCCCGCCTCTGGGTGGGGAGGGCGACGTTTCAGGTGGCAGCAGCTCTCCCGGGATTCTGCTGGAGGGGAGGACAGAGTGCCAAGGGGAATCCCTAGGAAGAGTGGCAGGAGCCAGGTGGGTACCATTAAAAATGCTCAGAGGGGCTCGGAAGAGCTGCAGGAGAGCGTGAGGAAGCTCGGCTCGCTGCGTGGGTTTCCCTGCGCGAGGGACGCGATTCTCCCGTGCGGGATGAACGCTGCTGTCCCCAGGAGGGGCTGGCAGCCCCCTGCTCCCCAGCCAGCTCCCAGGCCTGCACCCACCGCCCCTCTCCTGAACCGGGAGCCAGTCTTTCAGCGGCCATTCCCCTCACGTGCTGAAAAATCAGGACAAACAGATGCTAAAAATCGGGCTTCATTATTCCTGATCTCCTGGGCAAGCTGTTTTCACCTCTGGACAGAATTACTAATTTCTAATGGCACCATTAGAAAAAAATCACCATGAGCTGTGGCCGGTTGAAAGTGCATCCTTCCAGCCAAGGCAACCAGCTCCTGGCCGCAGGCACTGGAAGCAGATGCCCACGCTCTCCGCAGGAGGGACAGTGGAGGAGTCCTGTGGTCCCCAAGAACTCATTGCATCTTCCTTTTCGCTCCGGCAGGGGTGGGGGGGTTCATGGCTCGCCTTTTTCACCTCTTGGGAATTATTCATGGGATGAGTCCAACCCCCAGGGTGGATCCATGTGCAGCATCAAATAAGATAGTGGAAATAGGATGAAGGAAGGGTGAGGCCACCAGTGGGGCCGTCCACTCCCCTGCCGTGTCTATGTGGCCTGAGTGGCAGGAGAACTGGCCATTTATTTGACCTGTCATTAGGTTTTGGTTGCCAGTGGCATTTTCTGAGATTTGCTCGGACCTGAGCAGCTTCCCTCACCTGACTCACCATCGCAGTCAATTTGTCCTCACACTGTCTTTCCCTGGGGTGAGGGCAGTGGAGTTGGGGGAGGGCAGGATTGCTCTCTTCATTTTACTGACAGCTCTACTGGCAAATGGCAGGTGTCTTCCTGAGGGTCTCCTATCAGAGAAGACTTCTTAAGCTTAAGATTTCAAACTGCAGATTTGATGTTACACAGGTCAGAAAGGAAAAGTGGAGCAGCACAGTTTGAGAATTTGCAAAAAGTAATAGGGCCTGAGCCCCTCCCCAGATTAAAAGATGCTCCTCCAACAAGGTGTGTGAGCTTCGCCCTGCTGTCTCCCTGGCCCCTCGATTTGGCCCCCTGTTCCCCTTTCTCCTTTCACTAATAAGACCTTCTTTAGTGCTTCAGGATCCCTTAATAGGGAGCCGAACTGGGACGGGAGCAGTGAGAGAAAAGTTAAAACTGGTCATGGTCTCGCAGTACACTGGCCGGCCTTGTCATGTTTCTCTCTACCTCGGAAGCCTCTGGTTGCTACATTGGAACAGCTGAGGGGGTGAGGGGGTGTTATTGAGACCTGCGGGTAGGCCCTCTGTCCAACTGTGCATGCAGTCTCTTACTTAATCCTCACAGTGGGGATTGTTATACCCATTTGGTGATGAAAACTACTGAGGCTCAGACAGGTTCTGTAACTTGCCCAGAGGTCATACAACTGGTAAGTGACAGAACCAACAATCGCCCGTGTGCAGACCCCAAAGCCCTGCTGCCTCTCCCTCCAGGAAGAATTCCAGGCACACTGGTGCCTCGACAGCTGTGTGACTGTCAGCAAGCCACAGAAACCCCGGTCCTGTCCTGTGGTTCTCCTTCATAAGTGGTAGGGTTTGGGAAGAAGAGCTAATAAAAATGGAAGAAAACCTCTCCCCCAGGACAAAAGCTGAGTAAGAATTTGAGAAGCTTTGTTACATGGCCAGCAGCTGTTTTTTACCTCCACAGCCCAGCTCCAGTTTAGCTTAACATTTTGAAAGCCAAATCCTGATTTCTTAACAAGAATCCATTACCACCTAACTTTCAGCAGATTAAAAATAATAAATTAAACTCCATTTTGCTTAGGGAGAAGTTAACCTGGCGTTAGCTGTACCCTGTAAGAACAGAGGTGCTCTGCATGAAAAGGCATTCCAGAACATCAAAACCCTCCTTTTTGTCGAATCTAGAACAGTAAAAAATGTCAGGAGACTGTGGTTCTGAAATGATTAATAATGGTCGTTAGGGAGAAATAAAAAAGACTCTTGGAATGTAGAAGAATCTGCGTGCCGTGCTGGCTGCAGCAGGTACAGCTCACGTGTGTCAGAAATCATTTCGGAAGACGGCATGTATCTACCCAGGCCATGCTTAAAATCATAATGTCGGTTTCAGATAGGCACTTATGATAAACTAGCAAAACATGAAAGTTCTTTGAAGTTTTCAAAGCTTCTTTAGATCGAATCAGAGGAATACAGAGGAAGAATGCAAGGCAGATAGATCTCCGCGTGGAAGACATCAAATTCCTTCTTTTTATTCCATGGTCTGAGCCCTTCAGTGGAACACACGGATCATATCAGCAGTGCACTGTCAGCTGTTGCCGGGGCTCCATGTCTGCACAGATGCCCCTTTCTCTGGGCATAAGCTTTGCTTTGGGTTTTCTCTTCATCAAACTAGGGCAGAAGTACTCACCGATAGAAACCCATACTTGATCGGTAAAAATAACGGAGTGCTAAGCCTGGTTGGAATCAAGAAATAAATAGTAGCCAAAAAACCTTAATACTTCCCCCCTCCCTACCCCTGCCATTCTCCTGCTAAAATAATAGGAAACCTACATTTCTTTCCCATGACCAACAGATATTCTAAGATCCATACCACTGAATTCATGCCAAGGAAAATTTAAAAATATACATTCTGTTGTATTTTTTGAGTCATATTGTCTTAGTCTTCTTATGCTGTTGACTTTAGATGTAATACAGAATCTACTGGATTTGCTAATTCACAATCATAGTGGGAAGGGAATCTCAGTGAGTCGATATATCCCCCTTCGTCCAGGCATGGGCTTCATCGATGTGTTCCTGACAGGTAACTGTTGCATATATCAAGGGAGTATCAGGGCCTTAATATGGTTTCTGGGTTAAGTTCATGGATTTTCTATCACAGCAGTTCTCAAAGTGTGGTCTGCTGATCAGCAGTTTCAGCATCAGCATCACTTGGGACATTGTTGGAAATGCAGTTCTCAGGCACCAGCCAGACGACATCAGCAGCTCTGGGGCTTGTCCCAGCGAACTGTGTTTTAACAAGCCCTCCAGCTGACTCTGAAGCACACTACACTGTAGGGACACTGCTGTGTCACACCCAACTCTGATGGGCCACACTTTGCTCCCTTGTCTCCACCTCCACATGAACACTGTCGATATTACGTCTACAGGGGTTTTGAGAGCACTGTAGTTTCTAACCAGAGACTTAAGGTGACTCATGGGAGCTGCCTCCGATGGTTTTCCTGTTACGTTATCTTAGCATGACTTGCACAGACAGTGAGAATGGAGTCAGGAATCACGATTGGTCCTGAGCATAAGAAACCAATTGTATGTATGATATAGTCATACGTACAATTTAGGATACAATTTGGAATTAGCATTGCCAGTCTGTTACCGACATCACAACTGGGAACAAATCCGAGAGCCCTTCCCTCCAGCATGACTTTCAGGGCTGTCTCCCATCAGCAGAACCCAGTGAAGAAATGTGATAATCTGTGTGGACAGGGAAGGATGTAGCTAAGAATGGCCATAGGTTTTCTTCCACCTGCACTTTAGAATGCTTATTTTAAAGTCAACGTGTACACCAGAGATGCTCATGTCCATAAAGGATAGATTTCCTGCTTTGTACAGAGATTCGGAATGTATATAATAATGCACCCTGAGAATTCTTGTTCTGTTTTTTAGAAAAATCTTCAAGGTCAATTCAACCACAGATACTGATATTAACTTCATTGTGAACTGGGATCTGCTAGCTGCTTACTGTCATTTTATTTTTCAATTCATAAGGAAAGACGTTCTCATCAGTAGGCCTCTGGGCCTCTTTCTTCAACCCAGATCACCAAAAGGAAACCAAATGCCAGAGCTGCTGATTCCAGCAGCAGAAAGGAGGGAGAGGGGGAGCCAGCGGCAGGTGTAAAGGCACCTCACCCCACCAGGCTGCTGTGTATGCCCCGGGCACATTCCAGATGTCCGAGTAATGGCGTGATGGCAGAGGAGGGGGTAGAGAGGCACAGGTAGGGGCTTGTGCAGACTGGAGAAGAGTGACAGATGGACAGAGAGGAAGAGTGAGCTGACGTGTATGGGAAATACACATTTCAGTGTCTAGGAGATCCCAAGACATTAGGGTTTAAAACCCACAGCTTTAACTCTCCTCGATGTAGACGGGGACCATGAAGGCACACTCCCTTATACCCAAGGAGGTTTTGAAGTTTCCATTCATGGGTGAAATACTCAGTGGCTTAGCCATGAGAGCCAGATCTCCAGATGTGGGGGCACAGGGGTCTCTGTGTCCTGCATGGCCACAGGTTCCTTTGACGGTGCACCGGCATGTCAGGATAAAGGTGCCCAGGGGAGCAGTGTGGCCCCTCTCCCCTCCCCACATTCGCACACTCCCCCTTCACTCCAGCCAACCAGCTGTTGAAGATCTCTGAATGTACTCTGCTGCCTCGCACCTCCTGTCCCTCTTCCCCTCTGGAATGACTGCCCCCTCTCCCCTGTTTTGGTCGGGCTAATGTCTACCCTGAGCACTCAGCTCCCTCTGCCTTGAGCTGCAGGCTTCCTTGACCTGCCTCCCACAGGCTGATTTACGTGCCCTTCCTCTCTCCTTCCACAGCCCTCTGTGGAAACCCCTGTGCTTCTTGTCACATATGTTGAAGTGGCTTGTTTCCTGTCTGCCTTCCCTTCTAGACTGTGAGCTCTGGAAGTCCAGGACTGCGTCGTACCGATCCGCTCAGGCAGTGCCTTTGTTAAACTTGGGTGCATAGTCGGCACACACCAGCATTTCTTACACAGGAAAGAATACAATGTGTTTGCGATTCCAGGAAACTTCCACCTTTCTGTGCCCGGCATTTCACTTGCCAACCCAGGAAAGTGCTCTATCAGAGAGTGTGCGCTATTTATCATTATTACTGCCTTTGCAACTGCAGTACCTGTGAGCACCAAGTTCTCCTTGGGGAACAGGTGATGATAATTTAATCCCTCCTTGCATTTGTCTAGTACTTTACCATTTCCAGAACACTTTCACATTTGTTTTGGTCTTTTCCCCCAAAGCAACTCTTGTCCTCACGTTAAAAAATAAGGCAAATGAGACCAAGTTATATTAAGTGGACTCTCCAAGGTCACACAGATGGTAGCAATGAAAGTTAAAATGAAGACCCAGGTGTTCCAAATCCAGTGCTTCCTCCCCTCCTCCAGGGCTCCTCCCTGGGTTCCTGTCCCCAAGGACAGCATACTTAGAGGTGAGTGGCAGGGTAGACCCTGGGGGGATTCCTTGTGTCCTCAAATGGAGAGTGACGGGTATGTGCCTCACTGAGAGGCAGGAGAGCAGCTTGTGCCGGGGTTGCAGGCAAGTTCCTTCCTGCAGTCAGGAGGGCTGATTCCAGCCAGGGCACAAGGTCTCTGCACAGAGGCTGGGGAACGACCACTCTTGACTGAGGCTCTCTCTTGTAAATGATACGTAATAAGGAGAAATAGTTCAGTAGTTCACCCTTGTCCATGGGAGACAGTTCCAAGACCCCCAGTGGATACCTGAAACTTCAGATAGTACCACATCCTACACGTAAATATGTTTTTTCCTATACATACCTACCTATGATAAAGTTTAACTTATAGATTAGGCACAGTAAGAGATTAACAACAGTAATAATAAAATAAAACAATCATAAGAATGCACTGTAATAAAAGTTTTGTGAATGTTTATTTCTGGAATTTTTCATTTAATATTTTCAGATTGCAGTTGATGGAGGGTAACTGAAACCTTGGAAAGTGAAACCACAGGTAAGGGGAGACTACTGCAGCTCCATTAAAATTAGGACTTAATAGCAGTAGCAAGTGAGAATGGCCTGACACTCCTTCCAGGCAGCCTCTCATCGGGCTCGGTGGCCATGACCCTCCCTTTCAGCCATGAAGTGTCCATCTGTCAGCCTGTCAACTGAGGAAGAACTTGTTGAGGGTCCAAAGCACCCACCATGACTCCTCATCCTCCAAGCATGTGACAGAGGCCAGGAAGCCACTGGCTTTGTCACATGCCTGGTGCATGACTCCAGGCATGGCCCTTGTATGTCAGTGGAAATCAGGCTCTCTCTCCGGCTGCTTCACAGAGTTGTTATGAATCTCCAGGGAGAATGCTTTTGGGGGAGTGCTTAGAAACACTGTGACGGTGAGGTATTTGCCATCCCCTAGCTTAGTGTTACGAGGTGTGTTGAGCTGGTGCCCAAAGTCAGAATAGGTCTGCTCAGCATCCTCAGGCTCTTTTCAAGGCAAGATACTGTGTGGCTTTCTGGGGAAGCAGAGCTTCAAGAGAAAGTTGAGGCCATGGAGGATTTCTCAGTGGGGTCCACTGGGAGAATTAATTAACCTTGAATGCCCTAAAAGGCATCCATTGTATACAACAAATTAAGCGATTTCCTATTCATCTAAAATGACACTAGTTATGTTACTTCCTTGGGAAAAGTGTAAAATCAATTAATCATATTATTTTCTGGGTTCCCTGGCTCATAAGAGGAGCCTCAGTTGAGAAAGGCTATATAGGGACATGTTAGTTTCTTATTGCTGCTGTAACAAGTCACCACAGACTAAGTGGTTTAGAACAACACAGATGTATTATCTTACAGTTCGGGAAGGCAGAAGTCTAGAATGGGTTTCATGGGGCAGGTGCTGCAGGGCTGGTTCTTTGGGAAGCTGTAGGGAAACTTCATTTCAGTGTCTTTTCTGGCTTCTAGGGGTAGATTGCCTGCATTCCTTGGCTCATGGCTCCTTCCTCCCATCACCACAATCTCTTGCTTCCATCCTCATATCTCCTCCTGTCTCCCTCTTATAAGGAGCCTCATGATTATATCAGGCCCAAGGAAATAATTCAGAGCCATGTGCCCTGTCAAGATCCTTAACTCAATCACATCTGTAAAATGCCCTTCTCCATGTAAGATAACATAGGGATTAGGACACAGGGGCCAAAGAGAGAAACTGGCTGGCCACTGCCTTTAAGGCAAAATGTAGGCATTCTTATCCTACCTCTCTGTGTGAGAGGTCTGTGCCTCAGTCTCCCTATCTGTAAATTAGAGAGAATGACCTCACCCCTCATTTACATCTATAAAGTACTTTGGGATTATCAAATAAAAGGTGCTTAGTATGAAATGATCATTATAATATGATACTATGACTTGTCATATACTATGCTTATATTGAACAGTGGATCTACTACTAAATGCAACTATCATTGGGTCCCGTGGGGGATAGATTAGAGGGCACATCTATTAGATTCTGTAGTTACACCTCACTAAATGGTTCTTACTAGTAATTTACTTTGGCTTCATTAGCATGGAGTATGAGAACTCCCCTTTAAAATACCATATGCCCTGGCCTCCTCCTGTTTTCAGAGTAATTGAAATGAAATAAAGACCAACAACAGCAACAAAAGAAAGGACAAACGGGCTCTGTGTTTTTCGACATTTGATTTGCTGCAGGGTAGGAGGTTGATTGCCCACCCTTTGATTTTTCTCTCCTTGCCTCCGTACGTGGTTGAGTTTCTGCTTTCGGCTGGGGGTTTGGCTAGAAAAGAGATACAACTGGGGGCTGGGAGAGGGAGGTGGCAGGCATGGGTATGGTGCGTGGGCATGAAGGGGAACGGCCGCTCAGGGTGAGTTTGCCTGTCTTACCGTGTGCCAGAGCAAAGCAGTGTGTGGACCTTTATAGTGTCAGATGCCACCGTGGATCCTTTAGGTCTTGAGATTCAGTCGATGTATTTTCAAGGCTTTATGAAGTCTCCACCAGGTTAGAGAAGACTTAAGAAATGTGGGAGCTCATCCCTGGCCCCCCCACTAGACACATCAAGACACTGTAGCAGGCTTGGGCTGCTGGGCACCTTCCCATGGAGCCTGAGGGCCAGTGAGCACATGTNAATGATCATTATAATATGATACTATGACTTGTCATATACTATGCTTATATTGAACAGTGGAGCTACTACTAAATGCAACTATCATTGGGTCCCGTGGGGGATAGATTAGAGGGCACAACTATTAGATTCTGTAGTTACACCTCACTAAATGGTTCTTACTAGTAATTTACTTTGGCTTCATTAGCATGGAGTATGAGAACTCCCCTTTAAAATACCATATGCCCTGGCCTCCTCCTGTCTCTGGAGTAATTGAAATGAAATAAAGACCAACAACAGCAACAAAAGAAAGGACAAACGGGCTCTGTGTTTTTCGACACTTGATTTGCTGCAGGGTAGGAGGTTGATTGCCCGCCCTTTGATTTTTCTCTCCTTGCCTCCGTACGTGGTTGAGTTTCTGCTTTCGGCTGGGGGTTTGGCTAGAAGAGTCACAACTGAGGGCTGGGAGAGGGAGGTGGCAGGCATGGGTATGGTGCGTGGGCATGAAGGGGAACGGCCGCTCAGGGTGAGTTTGCCTGTCTTACCGTGTGCCAGAGCAAAGCAGTGTGTGGACCTTTATAGTGTCAGATGCCACCATGGATCCTTTAGGTCTTGAGATTCAGTCGATGTATTTTCAAGGCTTTATGAAGTCTCCACCAGGTTAGAGAAGACTTAAGAAATGTGGGAGCTCATCCCTGGCCCCCCCACTAGACACATCAAGACACTGTAGCAGGCTTGGGCTGCTGGGCACCTTCCCATGGAGCCTGAGGGCCAGTGAGCACATGTGGGCCGGAGTGACTGACGTAGGCCGGAGTGACTGATGCTGGCCAGGCCAGCTCCTGAGCCTCCAGATGGGATTCTGACTCTGTGCCCACCCCCCACCCGCCCCACAAATTGTCCACAACTCTACCTTCAGAGCCCAGGAAGAGATACAATCCATGGACAACAATATCTTTAAGTAGGTTTATAGAATGTTCAACCTCGAAGAACCTGTATCTGGGAAAGGTTCTGTTGCTGCTCAGCAGTCCCAGGTAGGAGCATCAGGGCTTCCTCTGGGCCCCAGGACCCTGTGGAATAAAGGAGAGAGACAAGCCCCAAGAATGATTATAATCCCATTATGCCAAGCTCCCCTATTTATTTCTTCATATGGATGAATTTGTATATATTTGCATTTGTTCTATCTGATAATATGCACAGAATTCAAATTGAAATGACTCAAATAGATTTGAATATTGATGAGGCATTTAAAGGCTGCCATCCCTGGCAGAGCCCCCCTGTGTGGTGCAGAAGCTCAGATGTCTCCTCTGGGCACTGTCACCACAGGCTCCACAGCCCATGGCTGGAAGGAGCCCCGAGAAAAGACACCCTCTGGGGTGAGATGGAGGCACCTCCCAGGCCCCCATGCACCAAGCCTGGGAGGCCACTCCACTGAGGGGGGCATTGAGAAGCCCCCTCCCCCAGCACGTGTGGCTTGAGACCTCCTCAGACATCCAGACACACAGTTTTAACAATACCATGAAAGGCAAGATGTTTTTCCTGATTAGGAAAAGCCTAATTGCCTTCCCCTCATAGAGTGGGGGATAGGGACAGAGTCTCACTTCAGTGAGACAGGGACGGGTGTGCATAGCTCTTCCTCAGTGACCCAGGCAGGTGCTGGACTGTCTTCTGCCTGGAGCCCTACAGCAAGAGCACATATAGCACTTCCTGGTCATTTTCCTACAGAATAATGGCAGCTAGGCAGTGTACACTCAGTGGGCCTGGACGCCATTGGCCCTCTTCAGAGGAAATCACTTGATTCTGGTCATGGCAGCTCATTAGCACTGACATCTGTAGCCTGCCCAAGCCCTGGGCTAAACTCTAAGAATAAATAAGACAGAATGGCTTGTAAAAGGCCCCCACTGTGGTTCAGCTGGCCATCTTTTCCTCCCTTTGTTTAGAGATCTGAGTAACAGTTTGTTCCAAAAACAGCATCAAAATATTTAGGCCATTCATGGAAGAATAGTACTTTGTAGCAATTTAAATTGGATTAATGGTAGTCCATTGTATAGAGATGTAAATATACCGTCATCCATTTCTGAAGTACTGGGAATCAAAATTTCTAAGTGATCCCAAAATTATTTTATTTTGTCCTAACTGAATGTTGGTTAGTTCCAAGTTTACACTCCGAGTGCCCATTCCGATGGCTAATTCTACACTAATGATGAAAATACACTTGTGAGTCATTTAGTTTCCTGTCCCATGATGCTCTCGTGTATACGCCATGATCACTTCTATTACAACATTCTGAAACTAAACTCATTGTTTTATCTTCCATTGTGGTCCTAATGTCAGTAAAGGGCAGCACCACATTCCCAGGACCTAGCTCTGGAACTTCAGTCCCCAGCCTCCGTCCCATGTCCCATGTCCACTTGGCTCTGTCGTGGTGACACACTTCTGTCCGCACTGTCTTTCCTGCTCACCTAACTGCCTCTCTGTTTTCTCTTCCGCCACTCTACGTATCCTCCTCATTTTCTCCCAAACGATGGGACCATCCTATCAAGTTTCTCACTGTTTTCCAAAGTCGTCCTTCACCGTTGTCATTTGTCAGTACTTGTATCTTCCTGGGATACAAGTCAGACTTTCTCCTCCCTTCTCAGCGAGGTCTTCCTCTCCAGTCCTCTTACTCTCTACGCTTCAGCCAAAAAAAGGAATATTTGATGTTCCCCGACTGTTCCACGCCCTGTGTCTTTGCTCCTCCTATTTCCTCAGCCTAAAATACCGTTTTCCTCATCAGTTTTTGAAATACTCTTTATGTTTCAAGGCTTGGCTCAAATGTCACCTCTTCCACGAGGTGATTACCTGTTTCACTCAGGGTTGCTCCGTTCTTTCTTGTCCCTGACATCACGTGTGTATTCTATCATATCATGTGTTCAGTCCTGTCCAGCTTGTCGTTTACCTGATATCTCCGCAACCCAGCTGTGAG
>NW_007728784.1:56179-59816 GCF_000696425.1 Galeopterus variegatus | reverse complement strand
TTTGAAATACTCTTTATGTTTCAAGGCTTGGCTCAAATGTCACCTCTTCCACGAGGTGATTTCCTGTTTCACTCAGGGTTGCTCCGTTCTTTCTTGTCCCTGACATCACGTGTGTATTCTATCATATCATGTGTTCAGTCCTGTCCAGCTTGTCGTTTACCTGATATCTCCGCAACCCAGCTGTGAGTCCCATAAGGAGAGAACCTCTAATGTTTGACCATTTTTCGTATCATCCAAGTATCTGTGACAGTGCATGGGTGCATAATGGACGAGTGGGAGAGCCGATGTTGGGAAGGGCTTCTCCAGCTCCCAGTGCCATCCTGCCTGCTCGGCCCTCATCCCCTTCAGCACATGGCTCTCTTGAAAAGACACTCACATTTCTTAAGCACCTGCTACATGTGCCGGGCACTTTCTTATGATCTCATTCAATTCTTCATAGAAACACTGTGATAAAAATATCCTTACTTTGCAGATGAGGAAAGTAAGTCTCACTGAGGTTAAGAAATTTGCCTAGGTCATCTCTCTGGTGGATAATAGAGCCCAAATGAAAGCTCGAGGCTCTGTCACCATGTCTAGTTCTCTCCTTTTTGAGTCAGCTGAAGAACAGGCAGACGTTCACCTTCCCCAGACTCCGTGTCAGGCTTCAGTGCTCCGGGAGAATGAATTTCCCGCAAGTCAATCCTGGATGCAGTTATTATTTTATAGGGATGTTGTAAGTAGATAAGGTAGCAGACGTTCACCTTCCCCAGACTCCGTGTCAGGCTTCAGTGCTCCGGGAGAATGAATTTCCTGCAAGTCAATCCTGGATGCAGTTATTATTTTATAGGGATGTTGTAAGTAGATAAGGTAGCTGTTATATGTTAATAGCTATTGTAATGTTGTTCTTAAGGCCTATTACTTGTGCTAGCTTATATTTTAATGTGTGCAAAGGTGATTACAACTTTAATATGAGTGTTAAACAGATTAGCTGATTTATATGTAAAATAAATAAATAAAACGAAACTCATACTCTCATTTCTGTTCATTTCTCTCTCCTTTTCTCTCTTCTCCCTCCCCTAAAGGCAGATGTGGTCTGTGGAGCACTGACGATGGAACAAAAAGAGAGTGTTTACTGGGTGATAAATAATGGTTATAGACGGGTCTTTTGTTCTGGGTGAATTCGGACGCTATGTCCTTAATAGCTACTTGTCTGAGTTTGTGCTTTTGGCTGTGTTTGGGGAGTTGAGCTTTGTTAGAGTTGTGCATTGGCTGTGCTTTCCCTTGAAATCATGTTTCCTACTTCTGGTGACCTCCTGCTGTTTTCTTAGTACACACTGCAAAGTTTGCCAAACTTTCAGAAAGGCAGGTACACCCCAGTGTACCCAAGAGCACAGGGCGTAGGAGGGAAGCCAGATAGGGGAACCAGCAACTACAGTGCAGAAGGATGGGGACCCAGGGGTGGTGTGCAGAGCTCTTTCTGTGGGAGCAGGCAGTAGGGACGGCTCATCCACATCGTGGGGAGAGCTCTCAGAGAATGCTTCCTCCATGAAGCCAAGTTCCCAGGACAAACCAAAGTTAGCTAAGAAAATTGGCAAGGGCCAGGTAGGAGTGGAGGTACAGAAGGCATAGCATGTGCTGAAGCCTGTAGTCATGAGCCATGCAGCCCGTTCCTGGAGCTGCAAGGGAAGGAGCTTGGTGTGGTCACAACCTGGGGCCACCGAGGCCATGGCAGCACCAGTGGTTTAATGCACCGTACATACAGCCAGCAGTTGGGAAGACTCCTGGCCAAGGAATGTAGATAGTATATTAGATAGCAAGAGAAATCACCTGTGCAAGGTTGCCAGGGGCTTTTCTCTAGGACATAGTTGCTGCAAGGGACTCGGGGAAAAAAGGAAGAATGCAGGTTGGTCAACAGGATAATATGAGGGAACTTGAAAAAGTTCATGGAGAAATAGAATTAAAAGATAACACGAATCTTTCCATGCACTTTTTGAAGACTTGTGATACACATAAGGGTGGAGGAAACCTAATTAACAGTACTTTAAACAGAAGTTTGGAGGGGAGGATGAAGAACACAACTTAGAGGAGAACAGAGGTGACACAGAAAGAATGTTAGTGGAGGCAGAGGCACCTGGTCACCGTCAAAGAAGACGTTGCAGAAAAGCGGCAGGAGCAGTGCTGAAGGAATCACATCATTGACTACTGTACACGGTGAATAACAATAAAGTATTGGGAATAACTAACACCCCAAGTTTTAAGCTCTGGGCTTGTTGTCATGGGCTTGGTAGGAGGCACTTTGCAGGGGCCACAGTGCTGGGGAAGATGCTGGGGTAGACTGGGCATTGGGGGGCACGGTCCATGCTGCAGGGGGTGAGGAGTACGGGGCAGATGTGTGGGAGGGACAGAAACTGACTGAGATTCAAAGAAAACAGAAGCAGAGGTGATTGTTCTCTGACTTGTCATATTCAGGACATGGGTGATCTTTCCTGATCCAGAGTACAAATCAGGCACAGAAGTCCGTTACATCCAGGGTAGGGAACTTCAACTCTTCCAACATTGGCTGGAGGCTAGTCCTGCTAAAACAGACTTCTTGACATGTTTTTAAATTGCCTTACAGGCACCTCAATTGCTCAGGAGTTTGGGGGAAAAAATCAGTGAGGGACTCTGCCACTCAGAGCGCAAGTCTAACTCGTTTTCCCTTTTTCTGCAAATACTTATCGAATACCCAGTGTGTGCCAGGCACTGTGCCAACAAGGCATAAAACTCTGATGAAGCAGACAGGCACATAATAGGCGTTCAATAAATGTTTGTTGAAAAAAACAATGAAGGAATGAATGAATGTCCTGGGAACCCTGAAAGAAACTGGATCCTAGTCTTAGAAATTCATAGTAAAAGTAGGACAAGGGCATGATCAAGTCGGTAGAAAAGAGCAATGTAAAAAGATGGACGATAAAAAGGAAAGGTGGCGGCTTCGAAAACTAAAGCTTCCTCCGACAGTACCGTACACAGTCTCCTGATGAAGCAGGAAAGGCAGCGGCTTCCAAAGAAACTGATGTGGCCGCACAGACAACTCTTCGAGGAGCTCGGGTTTGATGAAGACTCGTGCAAAGGACAGAGGCGGGCACCTAGCAAAGGGTGAGGACAAAGGAGGAGCAGGAGCCTGTGACAAAGGTTCCAAGTGACATAAAAACCCAGAATGAGCAGAAGCTTCCAGAAAAAGAAAAAAGGAAAATAGAGCCACGAAAAACAACAAAGTGGAGATTTTTAGGTTCCAAGAAAAAAGAAGAATCAAAAGGGAAATTACTAGAAGTGGGAGGGCGGGGGAGGAACAGGTAAAGGGCCACGCACAGCGATGACAGTGTATATTGTTGAATGTAACAATTATTCTGATTTGACCATCGCATATTGCAAGTGAGTATTGATATTCAACTCTGTACCCCACAGATATGTACAATCAACTAAGTTAAATAAAAATAAATAAAGAAGTAAATAAAAAGGGCAATGCTCCTTAGAAAATGAGGCATGACATGAATCAGTTAGAGAACTTCTCCTCAACTTCTCTTTTGGTGCTATCTTTTCGATAATGTTTTTCATATTTGAGGGAGACTAAACTTGGTTGAGAAAGTATTAGAACCCGAGATAGAGCATGTCATGGTAA
>NW_007728784.1:52935-55543 GCF_000696425.1 Galeopterus variegatus | reverse complement strand
GATGATGGTGGTGGTGGTATATCTGAAACAAATCTGAGTACTCAGTACAACAAAATTAGCTTCCTGGAATACTGAAACAATTTGAAGATATGATCCTGGAACCAGTCTGTGCAAACAATAGTCAAGAAATATTGAAAAAGAGAAGAGTCTGGAAAAATACCATGATTTTTTTAAAAAGTGAATGAATAAACAGCAATAGATTCTGAAAACAGTGGATAGGTAGACTTCATATAGATTTCCAGAAAAAAAATTCTGTAAGAGATTAATGTGATGGTTCATAAGCACCAGAAAATCATCTGTGGTCACTGGAAGCTACCTTGGGCTCACGAAGAGCAAGTCATGCTAACATCTTATTGAAGAAAGAATGTGACTATAATTTCATAAGCTATCTCTCCTTTGTGATGTCGTTATTCACAAATTTGATAAACAAATCTTCCTCTATCAGGTGTATTCCAGAGTCTTAATTGAAAGAGTTTTATTTTATTGAAATCTCAATATGAGCTGACAGTGTGACATGGTTACAAATAACGTATTCTTTGGCTTCCTCCTTAGAAGGCACTGTGTCCATATTGAAGATGCAAACAATTTCAAGATACTTGCTGCCAGTGTGACCACATCTGGAATGTGTGTGCTCCCCTCTGAGAGCCACATCTTAGAGAGCCATTTACAAACTGGGGCACGTACAGAAGGCTCAAAGACGGTGCAAAGCCTAGGAATTATGTAATATGGGAAGGGTAAAGGAATTTAGCATTATTTAGGCAGGAAAGATAAGACATAGCAGTTCTCTAGGTTTATTGTGCATGAGAATTACCTGGTGTGCTTTTTAAAATTGCAGATTCTAGCAACTCCAGTTCCTAGATCATAGAGTCTGATTCATTAAACCCAGGAGGGGCCCAGGAAATTGCAGTTGAACAAATGTCCCAGGTAACTCTCATTCCAGTCATCCAAGGACCGTAATGTAAGAAACACTGGCTTAAAAGAGAACAACATAACTGTCCTCGGATCTAAAACTTAGGCTCCCGCATGTGGCTGCGAGAATAGACTCCTAATCAAGTCCTCAACTTGACTACTAGCTATTGGAGGATGGAACACTGGCATTCTCACTTCTGTATCCCTAGTTCCAAATATGGTGTCTGGCACACAGTAAATGGTCAGCAAATACTTGTTTAATGGAATTATAAGGAGGCAAGAGAAAAAACCTTGCAAGAATGAATGCCTTCCTGAAAACGAAGCAGGTGCATTGTTGGGCAGCCCGCCTGCCATCTACAGCCTTCTTTATGGCAAGATTGGATAATAATGTGTCAGAAATGGTATAAAGGTTACCTGCAGGACTTTCCACATTCTTAAAACTCAGTTGAAGAAATACAGTAGTCATGTGCTGATGTTTCAGTCAATGATGAACCACATGAGTGATGGTGGTCCCGTGAGATTATAATCACTATACCTTGTATCCTAGGTGTGTAGTAGGCTTTGCTGTCTAGGTTTGTGTAAAAACACTTTACGATGGTCACANCCATCTACAGCCTTCTTTATGGCAAGATTGGATAATAATGTGTCAGAAATGGTATAAAGGTGACCTGCAGGACTTTCCACATTCTTAAAACTCAGTTGAAGAAATACAGTAGTCATGTGCTGATGTTTCAGTCAGTGATGAACCACATGAGTGATGGTGGTCCCGTGAGATTATAATCACTATACCTTGTAGCCTAGGTGTGTAGTAGGCTTTGCTGTCTAGGTTTGTGTAAAAACACTTTACGATGGTCACACAATGACGTAATCATTGAACGACACATTTCTCCTAACATATCCCTGTCATTAAGTAACACATAACTGTACATTGAAAAAATTATTGACCAGAGCACAAAGATAGTGGCTCCAGAGAGGCATAGAGAGGAAAGTAAAGATGGTGAAGAGCACTGTAGAAAAGAGTGAGGGGTAGTCATTTGAAACACAAAGAGATGGTCGAGTGTGAAGAAGCACTTGACATAAAGCATGTTTTATGATTTAGCTGTGGATACGGGATCTTCAGCATTTTACGTTGTATGTAACTTAATTACACACATTGAGCATCTACTCTGCACAGATAGAAAGCAGGGCCAGACCTGGTCTCTGCCCTCCAGGAAATGACAGAATGACTGAAGAGATCAGAAACCCTAGTTCTGCCCCAGGATCACAGAACATGAACCTCGCTCTTCTAGTGAGTGGGGGAAATGCAAGTACCACAAGGGAAAGACATAATCTGTCACATAAATTGCTATGTCCTCAGAACTTTGAATAGAACCTGGCATGCTGAGAGCATCAATAAATATTTGATGAATGAATGAATGAAACTAGCATATATTGAGTCCCTCCTTTTCAGGTAGTGTAGTGCATACGTTGTACATATAATTACTCTTGATTCTTCTAAACTCTGTAAAAAGTATTATTATCCTTGTTTTACAGATGTCAAAATAGAAGTGCTATTGAGTTACTTGCCCAAGGTCATAAAGCTCATAAATGACTGAGTTGATGTTCCTGAACTTGAGTTATCTACCTCCTAAATTCCTTCCCTTTCTACTACACCATGCTAGTCTAGATAGCTGGGTTTTCATTGAGATTCAGAGAGGTG
>NW_007728784.1:49522-52049 GCF_000696425.1 Galeopterus variegatus | reverse complement strand
AATACCCATAGTTAGACAAATGCAATTCCCATTGACTTTGGCCAGAGTCCTGCTCAAGTGAAAGGGTGAGCAGAGTTTAAAGCTGTCAATGAAATCCAAGCAGCAACTTGTTCCTTCTTTTCTGTAGCATTTTATGATGGAGCAAAATGAAAAATGGGCTTATTCCCACTCCTTTGCAGTTGCTTTTAGCTAGCAGCACTGTAACATTGTTCAAGGAAAGGAAGGTAGGCGTGCAAGGAAGGAAGGGATGGGTGTGCATGTGACATGTGGGAGCTGTGTCAGGCAGGTCCTTCATGGTAGCAACAGGAGCCATCTGGCTGATATAAATGGAGAAGAATATTGGGTAGGTCATAAAATTGCCAGAAGAGCTGAGGTGGTCTGACTAATATACCAAAGCACCATCAGAACAACTCCCCAACCAGCAAGCATGGCAGAGCCCCACATCAGTCTCACCGCAGCTGCCAGCCCTACTGGGATGGATGCTCCACCTGCCTTCTTCTTGGCATTGCTGATCCCCATGGCTGGCTCTGTGACATGGGGGAGATTGGTAGAGAGTGGGTCATGGATCTGCACTCTAGCTGCAAGGGAGGCTGGAAAACCTGGATCTGAGAATTTTCAGCTTCTGCGTAGAGCTGGAAGGAGCCTCTGTTTCCCACCAAGACTCATACAGGGAAGAATTTATGCCAAATGTAGATAGGGTTACTAGTGCTGGGCAGCCAAAAGGAATCATGAATACCCACCACAGGCACACTTGGTGCACTCTTACTGTTACCCTTGGGGGGACTCCATGTGCAAGAATGCAGATGCACAGTCCTCTCTCCCCACCACACCTTTCTGCACAATCACTGAGTCTCAGGAAGGTGTACAAATTTATTACAACAAATTGATCTTTTTCAGTGAGAAAGGCACCGAGACATCATGCCCTCTATCTCATCTGGAGTTCTTACCTTTCCAAACAAGAGAAACCAGATGAAGTTCTGTGTCACTTCTGCAGCAGTGGGTGTATAGTCATAAATTGGAAAAAGGGCCATGTAAATTCTCAGCCATTAATCTATTTATCCTAGATTGATTGAATTTTCAGAGGTTGCTCTTACCTCCTTGAGTTCAGTTGCTGGTCATCTTGTCTGTACCATGTATGAGCCAAGTCCCCTGGAACAGGCTTATTTGGAAAATCACTACAAGTGAATTAGAGTCTTTTAAAACAAAGAAGATTTTCCTCCCTCTTCCCCACAAGCTTTGCAAGGATGTACTATAGGAAAGATTCAGAGGACTGCCTCAGTGCCCTTTCCTAATTTGGGTCAGAGATCTTGACTTGTGGCAAATGCCTTCCCTTGTAACAGCTTAGGTCAAGTTCAGAGCAGAGAATCAGACTGACAATTTTCTTTTAGTTCCCCTGGTTCCTTTCAGATCTCTTACTACAGTAACTCCCCCTCTACGATTGCTCATTCAAAGTAATGTGATCCTATTTTTATGGGTGCAAAACTCAGTAAGAAAGAGACTCAATGATGCCAAAGGTCAAATGTCACAGTCTGGGAAGACAGTGCCCACAACAGAACATAACAAGCCTGTCCAGCTCCCAGTGGCATCTGCATCTCTCATTTTCACGCCCAACTGTTATCTCTCAAGAATTTCCAAGCAATTTGTAATGATTACAATCTTTTAGATAAAGATCATCATTCTCAGGTTATAGCTGGGAGAACTAGGGCACGAAATGAGTTACCTCTGCAACCCTGTTCATTTTAACCTCCAAAACACTGCACTTTTTATAATGTGTATTCATTTTTCTTTCTGGAATTTATGTCACCAGAAATGTAGATAATACTTTCTACTCATAAATAGCCAGAAACCACCTCAGTAAGAATCTGGTTCTTGGAGGGACTTGGCAATAAAGAGACACCAAAGAAGGCAAAAGCTGTTAGGTTGGGGGTAGGAAACAACATAACATTGGAAAGCAATATTTATTCCATATGTCAAATCCTAAAACTACCTGAGCCCTTCGCAGCCACTGTAGACAAAGACCGGAAGCCAAGTAAAGACAACATGCCCACTGAGTGTTTCCGTTCATGGTTCCAGCCTCATCAGACCCCAGCTTGTGAATATTTCTAGGCTTCCTTAAATGTCAATTATTTGGAACTCAGAAAACATTGTTTTCATGGAAACAGTGTTCTAAATTAAACTGGATTCCTTCACCAATTCACAAAGTTTTACTTAACTGGGGATGTTGTTGAGATGCTGTATGTTTATCATTTTATATATAATAGAAAGCAATCCTGCCACAGTATCAGTAATCTCATTAGCAATTCAACGATTGAATAAACAAAGGTAAAATCAAAATTGCTCTGTAATTTGATATTTAATAAACATTAGGCTTCTTTAGATGATAATATATTGGTACAATACATGACTTTTTCTAAACCTTCTCAGGGGTAACAGAGCACGTTTAGGGGTTTTAAAGATTGAGAGCACTGGGCCGGCCTGGTGGTGCACTGGATAGTGCGCCGCTTGGGAAGCGCGGCGGCGCTCCCAC
>NW_007728784.1:48378-49261 GCF_000696425.1 Galeopterus variegatus | reverse complement strand
GGAAAAAAAAAAAAAAAAAAAAAAAAAAAAAGATTGAGAGCACTGTTTACTTTATGTCTAATTTTGCTCCAAACCTACGGTTTTCTATTTAGCTTATACAGCTATATCACTTAGCTGTATACTCACCTGTGATAGAGTACTGTTTAATAAAGAGAATGGAGAGAATAGGAAAAAGGGAAGAAAAAAAGAAAAAGAGAACGTCCTGAGAAAACTCCATTGCATTAAAAAACATAAAACAGTGCCAAAGGAAATGGGTGTAAATATGGGAAACAGAGTGTCAGAAATGTAATTAACTGAGCTGTGAACAGTGAAAAACTGGAAGAAAAAAAAATTTCAACTGCACAGTATCTCCGAGGGGAAGAAGGTGGTGGTTGAGAGGCTGCGATTCCCTATCCCACCTCTAGGTGGCAGTGTCAACCTAGGGCAGCTTGGGTAAAAGGTGGTTGATTTCAGCCAGGTTTTCTTTCCTATTGTGTTGTCTTAACTCAGGTGGAGTCTTAAGTTAATCATATTAACACAAAACTTTCTTTGTTTCCCCCCGTTGGTTTTGCTGGAACTACCTACTGGCCCTTCAAAATTATTTATGTACGTATTTGGACTCCAACATTTTGGCAGTTCCCATGCAGTATAGAGTAGGGCGAAAATACTGAAAGCCTTTCCTGATACCTCTTTCCCCACCAAACAAGAGAATCCTGGAGGGAACCCATCTCCAGCTTTGATATGATCCAGGAAAGCAAACTGTATGTTGGGATGAAATGTCCTATTGCTAACTTACTCAAATTAGCCTTGGGCCATCAATGGCATGACAGAGCATTGTTGGCTGCCATCATACTCACTAGGGCCTCTCCCACTACTTACAGGTCTTCTTACCTCTCTTCACGTG
>NW_007728784.1:33885-48165 GCF_000696425.1 Galeopterus variegatus | reverse complement strand
GCCATCATACTCACTAGGGCCTCTCCCACTACTTACAGGTCTTCTTACCTCTCTTCACGTGGTAGCTGTGCCCATGTGGACTTTTCTTGTTTCCCCCTATGGCATTGCTTGGCTGGCCCTGAACAACCATGCTCCACCCTTACTCTGGTTTACACCTTCTCATTCTTCCAGACTCTGCTTGGCCGCACCTCCTCTGTAACTTTCCTGCACTCTCTCTGAGTTCTCACAGCACCCCATGCTTATGTCCCTCCTAGTACGCCATGCCCCATAGGATTGCTCAGACATTTTCCCCACTTGACAACCCTCTCTCCCTGGAAGAATAGCATTCCTAAAGATAGAAAATCTTGCCATCATACTCACTAGGGCCTCTCCCACTACTTACAGGTCTTCTTACCTCTCTTCACGTGCTAGCTGTGCCCATGTGGACTTTTCTTGTTTCCCCCTATGGCATTGCTTGGCTGGCCCTGAACAACCACGCTCCACCCTTACTCTGGTTTACACCTTCTCATTCTTCCAGACTCTGCTTGGCCGCACCTCCTCTGTAACTTTCCTGCACTCTCTCTGAGTTCTCACAGCACCCCATGCTTACGTCCCTCCTAGTACGCCATGCCCCATGGGATTGCTCAGACATTTTCCCCACTTGACAACCCTCTCTCCCTGGAAGAATAGCATTCCTAAAGATAGAAAATCTGTCTCATCTCTTCATTCCCTGTGCCCATGGGAGGTACTCAGAAGGTGTTTATTGGATAAGTTAATGAAATGAATCACACCATGACTGCAATGATATTTACTGGCTCCTTTGCTAACCTGGTTTTGGCAGTTTAGAAGTGGCTTGACTGGCATCTGAGCGCCCTCTTCTGTCAAGCAGAAAATGACTGTGCAGGGAGTCTGGTTCTGTCACATTGTCCTGACACAGCACAGCCTGAAGTGTTACAGCCTTCGAGGATAAGGCAGTGTTTTTCTGTATCTGAAAACATCATCAAAAACACATTTAATTGTAATCTGTGAGAGCTGGAGGGACCTGAGAGATCGTCCAGTCACACCCCCTCTTTTTACAGATGAGAAAACCGAGTCTCAGAGAGGCACAGTCCTTTTCCTAGAGACACACAGCAAGCTTGCTGGCAGGCCTGGGGCTGGAACCTTCATCTCCTACCCTGGCCCCTTCCCATTACAGAGTCCCTATTGTTTACAGTTCCTGATTCGTGGGATCCTAAGAGAGCCTGCTCCTGGGATAAAGTGACCCAAAAGGGGTGTACTCACAGAAGTGGGCTAAGTAAATAAATATGGCAGTTTCCCATCTTAGAGCAGCTTTCACCAGGAGGAGCTTAGCACATTTAATAGGGCACTTGTAAACAGGAGCAATTTGAATAGTTTTTTCAGCACACTGTTAACATTTATGTGTGCTCCGTTTCATCTGTAATCTGCTTTTACAAGGCACTGGTGAGCCTTTGATGGCAGCAATGAATGACCCAGACGGCTTCATCCCAAATGCTCCAACTGAGCTGAAGATTTGGGAGAGTCTGAGGTATTCATCTCCGTAAGAAGTCCAAACATGTTGACTAAAATTGCTCTTCTCCATCCGGATACATTAACTTTTCCTTCTTTTTCTCCCCCTTTCTTTCTTTTGCATTTTGCCATTACCATGTTCTGGTTATTGCCCACATCTGGAGCATGGCAGCTGTCCTGTAATGTGCAAGCTGTGGTATGTAATTTGGAGAACTTGAATACAAATATCTGTTAATTAAAAAAAAATACAGAAGCATGTTTGTCAGCTTGTAATTATGTAAAGAAGAACACCAACTCCCAAACTAATTTAAAAAGCAAAATGAAAATAACTTTACCAGCCGCTTTACAAAAACCCAACAATCTACATTTAGCTACTAACTTTCTTCTGAGTATCCCAAAGTCCTTTGCAAATATCTATGAAGTTTCTCTGGGAGAGGTAGGTTGGCTCAGTAGGACATACAAGAAAACCTGACTGGGATGACAGTCAGGTGACCAGATTCTATTATTTATCCCTTTATGATAAGTCTAAGCAAGCACTGATAGATAAGTCAACCTTGGCGCTATTGATATTTTGGGCAGGATAATACTTGGTTGTGGGCGGTTGTCTTGAGCACTGTAGGACATTCAGCAGCTTCTTTGGCCTCTACCCATGTATTAGTCCTTTCTGTGTTGCTATAACAAATACCTGAGACTGGGCAATTTATAAAGAACAGAGGTTTATTTGGCTTATGATTCTGGAACAGCTGCATCTGGCACGGGCCTCAGGCTGCTTCTACTCATTGTGGAAAGTGGCAGGCAGCCAGCAGATACAAGCAGATCACACGGCGAGAGGAAGCAAGAGAGAGAAAGGGGGGAGGTGCCAAGGTATTTTAAACAACCAGCTCTCGTGGGAACTAATAGAGCAAGAACTCACTCATTATCCCTCCTCCCCCAGGGAGAGCATTAATCCATTCATGAGGGATCTGCCCCCATGACTCAAACAGTTTCCAACACTGTCACATTGGGGATCAGATTTCCACATGAGTTTGGGGGGGACAATACATCCAAACTCTATCAACCCACTAGATCCAGTGGTATCCATCTCCTCCCCAGTTGTGACAAACAGAAATGTCTATGGACATTGCCAGATGTCACCAGGGAGGGAGTGGGGCAAAATTGCCCTTATTTGCAAACACTGTCATCTCCACTTGTGGCATAATATGAAGAAAAGAGTGCAGGGCTTGTCCTCAGAAGGCTTGGGTGTAAGTGGACATTGTATCATTCTAAGTATGTGACCCTGGCCAAATGTTGGCTTTTCTCTGTACTCTGCCTCCTCATCTCTGAGATGGATGTAGCAAGTCCAGTGGTGGCATTTCACAGGGGTGTGGTGCAGATTGAATGAACTGGGGACAATTTTCAAATATAGAAAAGGGCATGAGGAAGGTTAGGTGTTATCATTGTTATTGTCATTGCAGGATGGCTCCTGAAGGACAAGGCTGTGCTTTAGAGACCATGGGGTAGATCGTCCCCGTGGGAAGCCACTCCCTATTAGGAAGCAATCTTTGGCTTTGACCTCCTCAGCACAGTGCACTCCTCTGCACTTCAAGGCTTGAGGGGCAGGTAGAACTTGCAGTGCATTTTGGAAAAATCTCTGGGCATGGTGAAAGAGCGCAGAGGAAAGTAAAAAGTAAAGTTGCTAAAGAGAGGCTGACAGAGATGGAATAATTTTACATACCCAAGAGGAAGGGCTACACAAGGGGCCGCAGTCTCCTCTCCAGGTGTTGAAGGTTGTTGAGCTACTCAGGCTGCTGTCAGGTTGTGTAAACACTAGGCTCCAAGTCAGAGAAAGTTTCAGAGTTTTTCTAATGTCCTTCCAAAAATAGTGATTGTCAGCTGTCTGGGCTGATGGGAAGGCAAGTGCATGGATGAGATAACCTCTCAAAGGCCCATCTAGCCCAAGAATTCTGGGACTCTGTGCTTAGGGCTAGGTGTATGCATCCTAGACAATCCTTTGTTTAATCCCAGAAGTCTGTGAACAGCATTAATTAATAGCAGTAGCTGCTACTTACTGAGGACTGCTGTGTGCCAGAAGGTATGGCGATTGTCTTAGGATTATTATCTCATTTAGTCTTCCTGACAGTTCTGGAAAGTAGACAATATTCCCATTTTACAGATGAGAAAACTGAGGCATATCCAGGTTAAATAGCTTGCCATAGAACGAGTTTGTCAGTATCTCAGCTAAGTTAATACACAGAAGGGTCTGTGGTTTGTCTCTGGACTCAAAACACCCAGCCACATGGGGACGAACCCATTAGTATGCCCCAGAGAAGAGTCACTGAGCTGCCATAGACAGAACTAGCATGCCAGGCACACGAGGTCTCCCCTGGGAGCACCCCACAGCCCTGCAGCCTAACATATAGCGTGAAGGCCAGGTGGTATGGAGGCTTTAGGAGGATGCTGTGATGTCAAAAAATAAAAAATAAAGTGAAGACGGGAGGGAGAAGCTGACAGCTTGAGCGGCACACACACAATCAATACGCCTGAGATAACAATTTCTGCAGAACAGCTCCGCGCTTATTCAGGTCCCCAGGAGATGCGCGTGGCTCTGACATGGCAGAAATTCTGACTCGATACAGATCTTTTCATCTCCAGTCTGCTTTTGCCGACTTTTTCATTTTACATTATTAAATATTAAACCCTGTAAACACTTTCATTTGTTTGTACCATATTGTCAGTCAAATTACCCTTTTGTAGCAGTATCAAATCATAGTGGTATCGTTTACTTCCCTGGGAGACAGCTGCAATTCCAAAATTCTATCTCAGGATAAAATAATGAGGTGCCTCAGCTGCGTGGGGCCAGGACTCCTAAATTCTCTTTTCAGACCCTGGCATCAGCTCACTGTTTACATCTGTTCAAGTCAGATTGTTTCCTTTCCGAGAGAACCTAATGGTCATATTTTTAAGACCCCACTCCTTCCCTCCATCAGATTTAACATAGATTGAAGTTACTTTGAAAATTCAAGATTCTAAAAGTGGAGCTCAGTCCACTCAAGTGCCTATCTGTGGATTACACCGAGCACAACATCAAGGCTACTTCTGGATACCCAGCATACAGAGAAAGATAAATTTGCTATCATTTGATGGTGCTCTGGAATTGCTCATTATTTCCTAACATTAAAGATCTGCAGAAAAACATAATGAGGCCGACATAATACATGGGAAAATAATGCATTCCAAAGTCAGAAGGAAATAAGTTTGTTGGACTGGCTTGTTTTGATTATCCAAATGGCTCTGTCCTCTCCATTAGCAAAGATAACCAAAACTTCATAATATTTAAAATTCAGTTTTGAAACAATACAAAAGCAAGGGAAATCGGATCCATTCATTCAAATGCCAATGACTTGTATGTTAGTATTTTATGGGGTCTCACAGGACCCCAGTGTGAAAACCAAGGAATTCCTGAGAATTAGAATCCAGTAATAACTACTGTGCAAATAAGAGAACATGGATTATGGGGTCTCACAGGACCCCAGTGTGAAAACCAAGGAATTCCTGAGAATTAGAATCCAGTGATAACTACTGTGCAAATAAGAGAACATGGATCTGGGGCCGGCCCGGTGGCGCACTGTTACAGTGCGCCGCTTGGGAGCGCGGCGGCGCTCCCGCCGAGGGTTCGGATCCCACATACAGACCGGTCCCGCTCACTGGCTGAGCGAGGTGCGGGCGCAACACCGAGGGTTGCGATCCCGTTGCCGGTCCTGGTCCAGTACGGGCGCGACACTGAGGGTTGCGATCCGTTGCCGGACACGAAAAAAAGACAAAAAAGAAAAAAAAAAAAAAGAGAGAGAGAACATGGATCTGTCTCCTCCAAGTGACCACTAATATACTCTTCAGTTCTTAAAAGTTGAGTACCAGTGTTCAAAGGCTTACGATGTGCAAGCACCCAAAAGCATCCCTGTAAATAAGCAATACGATTAACCAGACCAAGGAGATTTGTCAACAGCGTAAAATAAATTAAAGTAATCAAATCAAGTGGGCTTATAATTTTACCAGGAACTTTAATCAAGGCACTGTTCTATAGACATTTGCTAGTCCCCCAGAGCTCCCAACTCACACTTATCCCCAATTCATCTTTCTGTTCTTGTGCTGGTTTTTATGCGGCCTAGGTAAAATGACTTAACATTTTCTTGTCTCTAATGACCCATCTGTTGGGTTGAGAGAACAAGTTTTACTCATCTGGTAGAGGTGGTACACTTTAATGAATGTTTGGAAAGTACTTTGAATGTGAAGTTATTAGTATTAATATTGCTTTCCAATGCCCTAGGCAATCTAATGAAATGGTATCTTAATCTATGTCAGAGCTAATTCATTTGGAACTGAGTCTACTGTGTACAGATTTTGGTTTGGGGGTCGCTGGGAGGATTTATTTGCCTTGGGGCAAATATTGACCTCCTGAGCCTCCATCAATATTTACCTCTTGGGTCAATAAGTCTCAGTGTTGACCTTGATAAAAGTCAACATCTCCACAGACCTCAGGGTCTTCTTCATCTGTGTTGCCTGAGTTCTGAGTCTGTCACTTGATTCTGCTTTAATAAATTCTTATTTGCAGGAGTTTATAACACAAGCTGTTGGCGTGCCTTCAGGAGTGAAGTCTCTCGGTGTATCCCCGGGTATTTGTGTAAAAATGCTGAGGTCAGACTGTCAGAGTACTTCTAAGAGAATTCCTGATCTTATGCTCTTGCTTCTCTTCTTGTAGGGAGGGGCTTTTACGAGGCTCTACCCAACACGGAATAAAGTACAGACTCGGCAAACTCGTCTTAATAGAGTTGCACTGAAAAGTTGAAAAATATCTATCTGTTGGGGAGGAGGGGGTGTTGCCACATGCTGCCCAGCCTTGTGTCTGCAGACATTGGACACTGGACACTGCCTGGCCATGCTGACTTTCATCAGTAATGCTCTTCGTGATGGGACAGACCATGTAGCCCAGATCGTGAACATGCCTGGAAGAGTCTATCAGCTGGGCTGGGATCTATTGTTTTATATGTACAAATTTAGTCATTCAGTTGTCGTCTGTTCATTGAGTGTTTATTAAGAAACTGCTGTGCCAAGCTCTTTGCGCAGATGGAGTCCTCTCTTTCTGACCCCATAGTTGCCCACCACTTGCTAGGGGCTGAGAATGTAGAGATGCACGAGGCAGGACCCTTGCAGTGAGGGAACTTTCAGTATAGTGTTGACACAGCTGAGCAACTTTCTTATTTTTCCTGTATCTCCCCCCACTCAAATACTCAGGCGCATGCCTTCTCCACTGAGAGCAAGTACATCCTGAGGAGAAGGCACATGTGCAAATCTTTAGCACTGGAGTCATATCCTGACAGCACTGAGGGAATGTCATTTGCTCCAGGGCGTCCCTTCTAACCACCTTCAGACATGGTGCCCAACAACACACCATTTGTAACCTTCCAGGAATAGTCAGGGAATTTGCCTCAGTTGAAGACATAAGAAACACATTTCGTAAGAGTAGGTGGTGTCCGCCTTTTGGGGTGCGTGGAGAAGATTGTATCCAAAGCAACAAGGGCAGTTGGGAAATGCCAAATCAATAGCTTGTTTGCTGTTTTCACCATGTTTTGTCTTTGGGGTTTGAATTTAATTGCTTTCTATGTAGATTCTAGTGGAGAGAATGGTTCATCACAAAGCATTGTGTTCAGAAACGTTGCACAGATAAACAGATTTCTAGAACAAATGTACGTAAAACTCAAAACCCTGTCCAACATGTCGTATGATAAATGAGACTTTGTTATGCATTTCCCATTGATTTATCTGCTTTTAATGGGCCCATTTGCAGGCAGCAGTGCTTCCAAACTTTCAAGGATGTATGTGTGTGTGTGTGTGTGTGTGTGTGTGTGTGTTTCTGGTTGGTGAAGGATGGTAAGGGAGAAGGCTAGCATGTCATTTATCTCAGAAAATTATGTGTTGGAAGGCTAGATCTCTCCTACAACTATTCCTTTCTACTCCATTATTTTATCAGTGCCATCAGCAGTTCAGGCTATAAATGCCTGTTTTTAATTTGCCTATATTTTCCAAATAGTTGAGAAAAATACATTGATAAGAAGATAAAAGGGAAGGAGGGGCTTTGGAGTTATTCCCAAGTAGGGTCTCTGCAGTCTGAATTTGTAGCTTTAATTGTCACCTTTCTGTCTGCATTTTGCTGGGTATCCTGAGCTATCTGGTTTCCACCCAGCAGCCAACTCAGTGGTCTGGTCTCTGGACTGTTAGCTGCTGCAAGGAACCATAATTTAAATCAAATATGTCTTGATGAGTTAGATTAATTGAGCTTTAGGAGTTTTGTTCTGTGCTGGTCCTTTGAATCAAAGCCTTAAGATCCTAGGCAGTGAGTGTTGGGAGAAGTTTAAATACACCATAGGTCCTCTTTAGAGAGATTGGGTTTGCCTCAGTGTCCTTGGTTGGATTTCTAAAAATGACAAACAAAAACTAACAAAAACCTCTTATACCAGAGTTTGTCCTGTCTCACAGGGGGTGGTTACCATACAAGCTATCCTGCTCTTCAAATAACTGCTTGTTTCTGTTTTCCTCATTTGCAATTTAGTCAAAGGGAATTTGCTTTTTTAAATTAATTAATTAATTTGTTTGTTTTTATTTATTTGGCAAACTCATTAACTTTCCTTTCTGTTTCTTGTCTCCTGGGTCAGACCGTGGTCTCGTCTATGCTCTGCTTTCTTCCCTACACCCCATGGGCTTCCTAGGAAAGTCATTCATTCTTTCAATCATTTATGCAGACATTGGTCATTTACGTATTAGCTGATATTTGCCAAGAACACTGCTGTGAACTGAGGGATTAAAAAACAATAGATCATTCAGGATTTCTGCCCAGAAGGAGCATGTAATCTAGCCCAGGAAGACAGGCCTATATGAACATGTGCAGTACCCACTTACGAGAGATGGGGAAGAATGACCTAAAGCTGTGCTGATGGACGTAAAAGGGAAGGTTTAGACGTGAGAGAACTCAGAGAGGTGGGGTCTTCTGCCCTTGAGCAGTAGTGGGATTTAGAGAGTGTAAGAAGAATGGTCCCAAGACTGGGTAACTGAGTGGAAAGTGGGGCATTCTCTGAAATAGAGACCAGTGGAGGGAGGCAAGTTTGTGCAGAGGTGTTGTCATCTCTTTGGGCAGGTTCAGTGTGGGGGACCTAGGAGATGTCCAGGGAGGGATATCAGGATGATGACTGAGTATATGAGATTGGAGCTTAGAGCTCAGGAGGGATCTGGACTAATGAGAATGATTCGAGATTTCACAACGTAAGTGTCGTGATTGGAGCCGTGGGAACAGGTGAGACTATTCAAGTACAGCATGCAGAATGAGGGGGAAAATGCTAAGGCAAACGCCTGGTTAAAAATCAGCATTTAGGGGTGTTTTAGGGTTCTCCAGAAAAGCAGAACAAATAGAATGTATGTGTGTGTGGGGGGTGTACTAATAACTCTCAGATAGATAGGTAAGATAGATAGACAAATAGATAGAAATATAGATAGAAAGAGATTTAGTATAAGGAATTGGCTCATGTGATTATGGAGGCTGAGAAATCCCAAGATCTGCAGTTGGCAAGCTGGAAACCCAGGAGTGCCGATAGTGCAGTTCTAGTCTGGAAGTCGGCAGGCTTGAAACCCAGGAAGAGCAGATGTTTCAGTCTGGGTTTGAAAGCAGGGAAAGACTGACATCCCAGCTCGAGGCAGTGAGACAGAAGGATTTCGTTCTTATTCAAGAGCGAAGGAGAAGGGTCAGCCATTTTGTTCTATTCAGGCCTTCAACTGATTGTGTAAAGCCACCAACAACTGGGGAAGACAGTCTTCTTCACTCAGTTTGCTGCTTCAAACGTTCATCTCGTCCAGAAACATCCTCATTGACACACATAGAATAATGTTTGACCAAATATCTGAGCACCTTGTGGTCTAGTCATGTTGACACATAAAATTAACCATCATGAGGGGCTTGCAGAGGAGAAAGAAGGAACACAGGAGACTGAGAAGGAGGAAGAAAATAGAAATCCTCTCCTTTATATGAATAATCCCCCAAACCATCTTAATCACCCTTTACCAGGGAATTTTGCATGAGTGCTGGGATGCATTTGTGTGCACGTGTTAACATAATGGAGCAGAACCGTGAGTGAAAGGCACTGGGTACCATCTTAATCACCCTTTACCAGGGAATTTTGCATGAGTGCTGGGATGCATTTGTGTGCACATGTTAACATAACGGAGCAGAACCGTGAGTGAAAGGCACTGGGCGAGGCACTGCAGCGGAGTTCACAGGTGAAGACTACGCCATGCCATAGCAGTTAGTGAAGGAGGCGGGTTAGTGAAGGAGGCGGGCACACCCATGGATAAACGGAAGGCCGAGTGGACATGCCCTGCACTAAGGTTGGGGCTGATGCAAGTGCTGGTTGTGGTGAATGCTGGGCTGGCCAGTCTCAGGGTCCTGAACGCAGGTCCCTGTTAAGCCCCCACACTTACTATGGCCAATGGGAGAGCTGTCCCCTGAGCCATAGGATGGAAGTTGTGCTCAAATAGGGGAGCCTCTTGTAGACACCTGCCCAATGTCATAAGGAGGATATTTCCATGGAGTGCCAGTCCACGTAACCCACTTAGGATCTGGGCTTCTCTGGCGACATCCCCCTGTGTCCAACGTTCTGTCTTTGTGCTTGATAAATGATCACAATCAATTATTCTTTCACAACCACACTCCCAGATGTCCTTTAGTAAGTTAACAGTTGCTGAGTGCTGGGCACTGTGCTCTCCATACATTATCTCCTTTAACGCTTCCAGCAATCCTTCGAGATAGTCCAACAAAGCTCAAACTCCAATCCTCGCGGGATCATAAGAAGCTGCAGGGTTGTCAAGGCAATAGAGGACCCCAGTTCTTTATTATGCCTTGAACCACAAAGCAGCACACAACTGAACAGTGTTATTACTGAATGACGCAGCAGCCCTTGAGATAGATGGCACCCTGCCCATTCTACAGAGGAGGAAACAAAAGTTTTTTGAGACAATTTGAGTGGTAATGCTGGCTCCAAACCCAGGTCTCCAGACATGTAGGTCTGTTGATGCCAGCCTGGTGCTCCATTTACCCGTAACTGGCTGTATAGACAGAAGTGAAGGTGGTTTGGCCTCAGATCGCTGTCCTATCCAGGCAGAAACCAGCACTGACTCAGCAGGCAGCCTGCTACCTGCAACAGGGCCGACCCTGCCTCCTGCTTCTTGGAAACTTCCCCCATCCAAGAACTCTCTAGACTGCCATGGTCCAGCCTTTCTTTGTAGCCCCTGCTCTTTCTTAGGCTCAGGAATTACAGAGCCTACGATGCTAGAGGCTCTGTTTTCCAGCATGCCAGGCAGCAGGTAAGAGGGGCCTGAGCTCTCACCTTCCCCTGGCAACCCATGACACGCTTTTACAATAAAAAAAAATTAAATATTAATGCTTGACAATTAATCTCTGACTTGAAAGAGCCATATATACCATATGTGTAACCGCTGGACATTTCAATTTCCAATCTGCGCAAGTAAGATAACATCCTGAAAATGAAATGTAATCATCAATTAGCAATGTTCCTGAGGACAGACCAATCTGCAGTCGTGAGCAGTTTTCATGACCTGAGCATTGGCTGATTATAAGGGAGCAGCAAGACAGTGAGAGGACGAAGAAAGATGAGCATCTGAGCCTTGAGATAAGTAGCAGAGGCTGGAAGTCGGAAGCCCAGCTTCCATGAATTGCAAGCTAGCTCTGTCCTCACGGAGCTTAGTTCTATGGAGTCATCAGTTGACAACAACCATTGGCTCGGGCACAGTAGGGTTAACTGAGGCACCGTGGAGAGATACCACAGAAGCAGAATATGTGGCTCCTGCTGTGAAGTCTTTGGAATCGTGTTGCAGAATCAGATCATATACACATGACGTGTGGATTAAGAACACTGCCCAAGAGCCATGCACATGAGTACAAATTAATACAAGGCCTGCTGGTCCTGGGCCTGTTTTCCTGCCTCTGTGTTACCAAGGGTGACAACTAGAATTGCCTGGCAGTGATTGTAAAAAGTGCTTGTAGATCCTTGGCGAGGAGTCGTCAGGCCAGAACCGTGCATTGTGATTTCTTATTATATTTAATGGAAAATTGAAGCACTCAGATATTTCCAAAGTGTAATTTGTTCTGATGGGTAGGCTGACAGTGGATTAGGGTGCTACACTAGGGAAGAGGCAAAAAATAAATTAAACAAACTAATGACTGTGACGCATTCCAGGGGAAAGAAAATGCAGTTGATAATCCACCCCCCTCCACCCCCCCGGACAAAAATCATCATGTTTATTACAGTCACATCTCCATGGGCTGCTGCTTCTTGTGGGTGTTTTTAAAGAAAACTTCCCCTCCAGTCATTTTCTTTAGCCCAGTAAGCACAGTTGCTAATTTTCTCTCATTTGGAGATTCCCCCCTAGAACCATATGCCATTAAAATGCTTAGACATGTGGAAATGGACTGATGAAGATATGAGGAGACAAGGAGTTTCAGACGAGGAGAGACTTTGTCAGATGGAATGACTCTGACATCAGATTTGCTAACAGAAGGAGAAAGAGCCAGTCTCTGGGAAGGGTCCGCGAGGCATCAGGAAGCAGAAGGAGGCTTTGTGTCCCATGCACAGCTCAATGCCTGGCCTTTAGCAAGTGCTCATTGGCTGAGTGAGTGAGCAAGAGAATGAATGAATGAACAAGACAGATGAGCGACTGACGCAGAGATGCTGACAGAGTGTAGGACTTGCCAGTGGGGGGGCGGGGGGTGTTAGGTAGCACTCAACAATAGAATTCCCATGCACAGCTCAATGCCTGGCCTTTAGCAAGTGCTCATTGGCTGAGTGAGTGAGCAAGGGAATGAATGAATGAACAAGACAGATGAGCGACTGACGCAGAGACGCTGACAGAGTGTAGGACTTGCCAGTGGGGGGGCGGGGGGTGTTAGGTAGCACTCAACAATAGAATATGACCCTGAGAGCACGGCAAGTGGGCTTTGGCATGTGCCCCTGGTGGCAGTATGACCCCATAGTTCCATGTCCCTTTCTTCATAGAACTTGTTACATTTTGCATTTAGTTGGATCATTATTCAATTCATATTTCCAGGGTAACATTCAAAATATTTGAGAACTGGCCAGTCAGTGGCTCTGACTAATCCGCACAGCTCCAGTCAGAATGGACAAAGCAGTAAAGACCCAGCCATATCATCCAGAATATCAGCCCTGAGTGCATCTCTCTCGCTAGACCTAAGCTTTCGGAGGATGAGTATCATGTTTGTTTTTATACCCCATTAAAGCACCTAGCTCAAGCCTTTGGTATAATACGGTTGCTCAGTTTAGACACTGTGCCTGGTCCGTATATAGCAGCTACTCTCAATAATCATGTGTGGAATAAGGAACGAGTAATGCAAGAAAAGAATGGGTTGGGGTGGAGTGGAATGAAACGAAACAGGAAGTCCCCCTGACCTACCCTCCCTCTGGGGTCCGTATGAGACCACCTCAAGGCCTTGATGGGCAGGGAAGAGAGGGTGAGGGCAGATGCAGACCCCCATGCAGCCAGGGCATTTCCTCCGAGCACTTTTCCTGGATGGGGTAAGTCAATCTGTTAATGCTCTCCAGCCTCCTCCCCTTTGTTAGGGAGCCCAGTGTATTAATTAAAAACTGCAGGCAGCTGTAAGTATCTCCAGAACAAGGATTAAGCCAGCTTTCTGTCAATTGCTTTCAAAGCTATTGCTGTTTGCTAGAGAAACGCTTTCTTCAGGGGTTAAAGCAACTTGCTTTTCACTTTTCTATCTCCTCCTTTGCCATGGTAGCCTGCTGACCCCCCGCCCCAATTCATGTTTCAAACCCACTGCAGTAGGAAGAGCACAGTGAAAAGACACATGCCTGTGGCAGTGCCCCCAGACACATGTGGCTCTCTGGCACTAACGCCATCAGAGCAAGGCCAGTGCAGGGAGAGGTCAATTCCCCCTGTTTACCAGCCTCTCAGCTTCAGCTGAGTCAAGGTACATCTAACACGTTTATATTAACCACTGCCCAGGCCCGCTGATGAGAGGGAAGGCAGAAGAAAGAGCTGTTTTCTACATAAGGTGTTTCAGTTAATAGAAACCCCTTTCTTTTTGCATCTGTTTCCTAAGAGTTGCCTGAGAGTTCTATGACAATAAGTAAACCTCCAGGAAAGAAATGTCTGCCTCATATGAGAAAGACATTCTGACAGAGCTGTTCCTGGGGAAGCTGGGCCTTCTGCAGAGATGAAGACCCCCGTGACAAGCTGCAGTATATGACTACTGTTAACATGAACCACCTCTGGGATTAACCTACACCGTCTTTAAGGGCCTTTCCTAGGTTGAAATACAGTGTTGTGAACGAAGCCATCCTGAAGGTTTGGGAAGACTCTCTCACCTCCATCCTGGACAAGCAGGACTGGGCCATCTGCTCTGTCTCGCCAGTGAAAAGTCTAGAAGGGGTCTTGGGGATGGGGTTGGACATAGGAGAACACAAGGAAGGTAGGGCATAATTAAGCATTTCTGAGTCCCCAGACAATCTGAAATTTATAGACCTTTATGTTATCAGCAATGAGTATAAGTAAATCAATAAATTCTCCATTGAAGGGATAAATAATCCATCAGCTTTAATAGCACAAAATAAGTCTGAACTCAACTCTAATGTAACTATAAAATAAAATGTCAAATCTAAGGCAGGCTATTTTTTTTTTTTTTTTTTTTTTTTGGGGGCCTGA
>NW_007728784.1:32146-33432 GCF_000696425.1 Galeopterus variegatus | reverse complement strand
TTTGTTTTTAAACCCTAATTTTCCCTCCATCTCCTATTTTTTTCCAGCCTTTTCCAGGACAGATGTATAGATTAAATACATATGTATTTGTCCTAACTAATTTTGAGCCTCATGATTGGCCTTTTTTTTAAAAAAACATAATTTTAGTTCTTTTCCTTTCCCTTAGTCAGCTGCTTCTTTCCTCAAGATGAGTTCATTGCTACAGACTTCCATAAATTTGAAGGGTTATCCAGGGAGCATCTGGCCATTTTCTCTGACTCTTTGCAGGATTGGTTGGGCTGATAAGATCTGTGGCTCCTACCTTTCCTGCTATCACTTCGAGGCTTGGTTCTCCTCCTGGCTGCTTTGGCTCCAGTGTCTCATATGCCAGCAAGATGACTGGCACTGCTGGCTTGACACAGTGTCACACTCCAAGTGTGATGAGTCACTCCATGATGATGAGGAGGAAGGTATCCCCCTGACACAATAAGGTCTTCTTATTCAGAATTGCCTGCTACTCCCCATCTCATTCCCAAGCAGAATGCACCCATCTACCAGTGGCAGGTACCCCATAACGTCTTCCTGTTGTCCAGTGCTCCCACTGATTAGTAAGACATGATTGAGCACCTACTGTGTGCCCTTCAGTGAGCCAGGTGCTATGGGCAATACACTGGAAAATGTTAGACGTGGTTTCTGCTTCTCTGAAGCTTATGTTCTAATTAGAGAAAATTTGAAAATAGAAATTTTTCTAAATAGAAAACACATCTTTGAACTTTCTCCTACCTCTGAGTAAGTTCTTTGTCCTCATGAGGAAGAAATTCTCTCTCAAACTGGGCTGGTCTTAGAAACTCCCCTTTATTTAAGAAGTCCAATCTTTGTTCCTCCGACAAACCTGACTTTCAGTCCAGATCTGCTTAATCATTTTTTCTAAGAAGGAGTCTAGGTGCTCTGTGCAAATGAGACTCCAGATAAGCCATCCTAGAATTCCGGATTCCCTAAGATAAGCGTGCAGATGGTGGTTCCCCACCTCTGCCCTCATCTGTGTAATGTGGGATGGGAGAGAGAGAGCAGCCCAGATTAGCACCCGCTGCTAAAGGCATCACCAACTGGGCCTTAAGAAGGATATATCTTTCTCCATGGAGGAGAAAAATATAAGTCTTTTGGAATGCACCAAGCGTGAGTAGAGACCTGAAGGCAGAGATAAAAATGAGCGATGGTAGAAGGATGGTTATACTGAGGAGACCAGCCTTGTTGAGCTGGAACATTTATGAGACGTGGAATTAGTTAAGTAAATGGAGCCAGATTCA
>NW_007728784.1:28655-31438 GCF_000696425.1 Galeopterus variegatus | reverse complement strand
CGCTGCTAAAGGCATCACCAACTGGGCCTTAAGAAGGATATATCTTTCTCCATGGAGGAGAAAAATATAAGTCTTTTGGAATGCACCAAGCGTGAGTAGAGACCTGAAGGCAGAGATAAAAATGAGCGATGGTAGAAGGATGGTTATACTGAGGAGACCAGCCTTGTTGAGCTGGAACATTTATGAGACGTGGAATTAGTTAAGTAAATGGAGCCAGATTCAGGAAGATCTTAATCACCAGCAGTAGAGATCAGCCTGGGTATATGGGCATTGGGTGTCCTTGTATATTTGAAAGTTGGAAAGTGATCTCATGCTTAGGTTTTCATTTTTAAAAAATAAGAAACCAAAAGGAAGAAGAAAAGAGTGTCCAAATGTCTTACATTCCTCTTGGGCCATTGCCTGGTTTATCTTGGACCCCAAACACACAGACATGTGCAGATTTTCTTGGCTTATTTATTTTGGTTTTAATGTACACAGTGGAGAACTCGATGTGAGCTTGGCTGGATGCTTTGGAGGAAAGGGCTGTGTTGTGTGTACATCTGTTGATGCGACTGGTACCCAGACCATCTGTGGGTGGTTCCTGCCGTTCTCAGCAGCCCTCCTCTCTTGGAGAATGATGGCTCCTACACTGAGTCACTTGGTGGCCACTGAGTCACTTGGTGGTGAATTTTATTTTAGCACTGTGTCCTAGATACAGCAGGCTTCCCCCTCACTATGCAGAAGAGAACACCCTTCTAGAAGAGGATTCCTATTTATCTGACAATAGCATGCTGCTTGGGCAGTCTCTCTCCTATGCCAGAGGCTGAATGAGGACATGCTCAGCCTTCGATCTCTAAGTGTGAGAGCATCTGGGGAAGACACTAAATAGCTATCATGTTTGCAGTCTGAAATACACTTTCATGTCAGTGCACGTGGAGATGCATGCACATCACCATTCTGGTGTTCCAGAAGCATCAGAATCATAAAATTTAAGAACTAGAAGGGACCTGAGAGTCCAACTACCAACAAATCACATAAACTCCCTTTACAACAGTTCCAGTGAAGGGTCATTCTGTCTCTTCTTGCTAGTTTCCACTCACCACCTCACCAAGATTTCTAACCCACAGAGCCAGCGAGCTCATACACTGCTAATGTCCAGCCCTCCCAAAGAGAGATCGAGTTCCACGTCTTAAAAGCTCACCAAAACTCATACCTGTAGATGCAGCAAATTCATGTCTCGGAATTTATTTAAGGAAATGAATTAATTAATAACTGTGTAATATTCCTTGCAGTGTCCAGTAGGAAGGAGATTAGTTAAATGAATTAAAAACCATGTTGTAGAGTAATAAAAATTAATATAGAAAACCAAGAACAGCTAGCATTTTAAACACTTGCTCTGTGCCAAGTACTTTTCTGAGAGTTTTACATGTATGTGTACTTCACTCAGCCCTGTATGTTTTGTGGTATGTGTGTATATGTGAGTGTGTTTTGGAGTTGGAGACCAGGAGGGTTGTGACACTGTGACCACTTTGGTGGTGTCTCCCTCACATCTCTTACACAGGCTCCTGAGTTGCCCCGCCTCCAGCTGCCTGCCTCCCTGACTTGAGCAAACAGTTCCACCACTGTGCTTACCCTCTGCATGGGGCAATCACCTCCACTCCCATCCAGTCAAGACGGACTCCCTGAAGAGGTGGGAATTTTAGGAGGGCTTTGAAGAAAGGAGGAAAGAGTGTTGGACAGAGCTCTGAAAAAGGAAACTGAATCCCATGGGTTTGTTAAAGGCTAAACTGTTTTTGATGTTCCTTAGTGTATTAGTCTCTTTCTGTTGCTTATAACAAAATGCCTGGGACTGGGTAATTTATACGAAAATGAAATTTATTGCTTACAGTTTCAGAGGCTGGGTAGTCCAAAGTCTAGGGAGCACATTTGGGGAAGGCCTTGGCGGTGGCAACGGTAACCCAGGGGTCTCACGTGACAGAAAATATCAGAGCACAGAGACAGACTCTTCATGCTTCCCTTTTAAAGCCCTCAGAACCATGCCCCTGACCACTTATTAATCTGTTCACTATCACATGGTCCAAAATCTAATCACCTCTTCAAGGCCCCACCTTTCAACTATCGTAATAGGATTTCCCACTCTCAACAGTTACAGTGAAAATTAAGCTTCTCATATATGGACTTTGGAGCTCACAAATCAATCAATCCACAGCACTTGGGAAGCCTGAAACCCCTACTAGTTTTCTTGTTCTTTCAGCCCTGGGGTGGAGCTGTGCTATCTCTCGGGACAGCTCAATGTGAACCAGGCTCCCTGCGTGGTATTTCTAGTACCACTACACTATTTTTCTAGCTTTGAGCATAGCACTTGACTCTCCTAGACCTTAGCTAATATGTGTTGGTTGGAACAGGACTTAGGCTGTCCTGCATTCTCAGTGGCACTGAGAAGTGGGACAGATTCACGCCAAAGGGTTTTTCTTATGCCGTTCTTGAAACTTGACAAGATTTTTTTTTATTACCAGGTACAATTTCAGTAATATAGAATTGGTTTATTATTAAGTCAAAGGAGAAAGATATCAAGCGTGGTAGGTATTGTACTTTAAGTTGATTACAAAAAGCACTTATTGAGAGTTAACCACTAGGCAATGGATAGAAAATCAATTACACGGTAGTTAAACATCCAATAATATGTGTTTTAATGAACAATTTAAATTTAACACCTCTTATGAAATAATGAACTGTGTTGGAGTTTGGGGTAGCCAAGCAGCAGTTGGGATATCTGAATTAACTCTTGAGGAGCCTGATGTCAT
>NW_007728784.1:25869-28247 GCF_000696425.1 Galeopterus variegatus | reverse complement strand
TGGAGAACTCTCTAAGGTGATGCTATACATTATGACATTAATATTTCCAGATCTCTTTAGTTCAGTGAAAAGCTATGGGATTTAAAAAATCCCATCCCAGTCTGTAACAGCCATAAAGACCCATCCTTCCATCGCTGGCCACATGGTCTCCCACACGATGTGTGAAAGTTGGACCCAAAGCTCTTCCTCTTGAAGCTGTGTTTGCACATTCTGTTCATGTATAACTCAACTCAGTTACTATTCATGCTCTTCCTTTTAGCAAACCTATCAAATCAAGCGTGGCTTCAAGATAGGAAGGAGCTATCCTATCTTTCAAAACCTGCCAAGACACCCACACTTCCAGCTTCACTGAAAGTTGGTCTTGAATTCCTCATCGCTATCTCTGCTCTGAGCTCTGTTATGTGCAGCTAATATTTTCAAAGGAGTTCTCAGTTTGCTCTTACAGAATCAGACCGTGGTAGAGCCCTTCAGTTTAGCCAATTCGCTGATATTTTGCAGAGTCATAGGAGAGGTGATGGAGAGGGCCGAGAGTGGAAGACAAGAAGGAAATAGCAGTGTTCAGGTGGCAATTGAAAATGAGAACAGTGAAGCACGGAGAACACAGAATGGCTATTTCGTAGGGAAAGGGACTGCTGTGGAGAAGTTTGCTCATGAGTAGGAGAAGCTGGGTGGGAAAAGGACCCTAGGAGTGGGCGAGCTGTTGACTCAGAAAACATGACTTTGGCTGATATTACGAAGCTCATAAAACCAAGCTGAGGTAGGCATCAAAATTAGCAGTTAGGATCTTGGGCTCCAGAGCCAGGCAGACTAGATCTCTGGTTCTTTCTGCCACTTGCTAGCTATGTGGCTGGGAAGTTATATTAACCCTTCTTCACCCAGAGATGTAGTACCTTGCTTATACCAAGTAGCTAGTACAAGGCTCGCCAGCCCCTGGCTACACAATAAATATTGGTAGAACAATGTGTGTACAGTGGCATCTAAATTGCAAAAACCCATGTAGAACATTTACTGTATTGCCTGGTACATAATAAGTATAAAATTAATAATAGCAATCATTATTATTACACCTATTATTAGAATATCCAACTGTTATTTTCTGTAGCCATTTAATTTTATTATCTAAGTAATGTCCTTCCTGTTAGGGATGTTGGGACATATTTTATGAGCTCTTATCCTAGTGACTGACATAAAACATATTCTCAACATATGTTAAATAACGTGAATCAATTAATTCATAGAATTTTAGAGTGGAAAGTCACCTTACTGAACATGCAGTCCAGTCTGATTTTATGGGTATAGCCCATAAAATCTTTTTGGACGGTGTATAAATAACTAAAGTAGAATAGTATTGTATCAGTGAGGAAGCGGCAGTCCAGGGAGGTGAGGTGGTTTGGTGAGATGGCCCAGTGCATGAGACCACACCAGAGTTATGGCCCAGATCTTGCACCTCCCAGTGTGGTGGCGTGTTATACCAACCCAATCTTCACCTGCAGAGGACGAAGGCAACTAGCTAGTTGCAGAGCCTGGAGATGACAGTCTGGGGTATGACCATTCGCTTTGCAGTTTCAGGCGCTTCAGGGTCATTTCGGGGGGAGAGCTGCATCTTGAGTTCTGTTGTGTAAGCTCAGGGCTCGTTCTCACAGCAGATAGATCCCTCGTTCTAGGGCACTGGGTTCCAGCTCGGAAATCCCAGCAGTTCTGGTTAGGATTTATGACTCTCTGAACTTCTAAAACACCCACCTTGGTTTGTCAGATTTCAAGGGGCCCAAATGGGGCAGCAGTCACCATGAGCTGTGGGAAAGGCTCATGGACAGTCCAGGGAGAGGAAGTAAGAGGGTGGGGCTGTCGGGGGAGGGAGGTGGGAGTTCTGCCTCCTGGACAGCCCGTCCCTGCTGCTGGTGGCTCATGTGCTGGGCTGACCAAAGGGAATGTGTAGAGAGACAGGGACAGGGGCTGAGAAGAAATGGTGACCACGGGGGACACTGAAGCAAGATGCGAGGAGAGTGTCTGAGGAACTGTGTCCAGGAAGAATTTGGTGTCATTTCTCCTCATCCCTGTTTACTTCAGCCCCACTCCCTCAGGACTTCAATCCAGGGACCTCTTACCAGAGGGCCTGACACCTGATGGGGACTCAATGTGTGTCTGATGAGTGAATAAGCCAATGAATGAACAGAATCTTAGAATGAAAAGGAAACTTATGAATGAATCAATTCACACACATACACACACACACACACACTCTCACACACACACTCTCACACACACAAAAAAACAAACAAACAACAACAACAACATCAACAACAACAACAACAACAAAAACTGGGGGGGGGAGAGGAAGATATAACAACCACAACTTTTTTTTTGAAGTTCTTACAACA
>NW_007728784.1:22124-25379 GCF_000696425.1 Galeopterus variegatus | reverse complement strand
AAGGTGAATGAATCAATTCACACACCTACATACACACATACATACACACACACACACACTCTCACACAACAACAACAAAAAAAAAACGGGGGGGGGGAGAGGAAGATATAACAACCACAACTTTTTTTTTGAAGTTCTTACAACAAGAAAATGGAGGGGACACACCTGGGTGGGAGGGGGGAGAGGGAGGAGGGAGGGAGGTTTCGGTGATGGGACACAATAACTAACTACATTGTATATTGACAAAATAAAAATAAAAAAAAATTTTTAAAAAAAAGGAAACTTAGTGGACCTCAAGTGATGAATACAACCAGTATCATTGCAGTTATTAGTTCCAACAAAGCAGCTCCGAAAGCACTGACAGAAGCTCGCAATCATAATTTATAACCCCCAACATGCTTCCTCTTGTCACCATCATGATGGTGGCCTACCTTGCGTTTCCCCTCTTTTCTAGCCATCATAAGGAACCGGGAAGGCTTACGTTTAGGAGCCTGTGCAGAGGAGGGACCATCTGCTGTGAGTCTAATGAGGCGATTAGGGTGGAGGTAGGTTAGCAGCTTCCCCTGAAGGCTCCCAGGGAAACCTGAGATCTGTTCCTCTGCAGCCTGGGGGAACATATCTAAAGATTTGCTAAATTGCAAGTACAGATTAAAATGATACTGAATGGCCCCAGGCCACATTCTTCTAGGGGCCTTGTGGAGACATGGGAAGACAATAACTTCTTTCAAAAGAAGTGGATTTGCTGGCTGGAAGGGGATGAGGGAAAAGGTTTCGGAAAGCATTCCACAGTCCCTGCAGGAAGGAAGTGGAGGGGTCCTCCCACCTCTGCCAGACACAGCCCATCGGAGCTGCACCTGTGGCTGAATGTTGCTGATACAGAGCTTAAAAGCTGTAGACATGGAGATGCCTGAGAAGGACTGCGATGGTTTTGTCATTACAAAAATCACACTGGACAGCAGAGAGGTGGGCATGGGGGACCGAAAACATAGCCCGAGAATCTGCAAATATGTCAAATCAGTTTTGTAACTGCCAAAGCAAACCAAAAGCGAGGCATAATGGAGAACTCGAGGCAGATAGAGTCTGTCAGTGAGATTCAATTTGTTTCAGAACTGAGAGAATGGCTAGGGCCCCGGCTCCTGATTGGAGTGGACAGCAGAGAAGTGGACACGCGGGGACTGGAGCTATTCATCCCAGACAGGACTCTGCTAAACCAATCGGATAAATCTCTTCATTAGGGTCTTGAAAAAAGGCACGTGGAAAGAGGGCAGAGCACAGCCTGTAGATTAAATTTGGTCAGAGCCAATATCTGACAGTCCCTCATGCTGTTATCCAAATGAAAGCTAATGCAACTATGAATTAGCAGCCCCAGGAGCAATGGAGGAGGGAATTGAATTCTGTCTGACTTGGCTCCAGCCTAGACTGAGAGAGGAGCCACAGGAGGTGGGTGTCACTCTCTATAGGTGTGCAGGTGACAGAAGGGGCTGGGAGTGCGGGGTGCCCCTCTTGGGCTTCCCCACTCGAGTCTCAGAGCATGGGCCACAGCCAGGCCTTGTCTCGGGTCAACTAGCTGGGACAGAAAGGCAGACTTTTGACATGATGGTGACTGGGAGGCTCATGCTGAGCTCTATCTCCTTGGGACAGTTTCAGTGGCAGAGGAGCTGCATCCCCTCTGAGAGGATCTAGTTTCATTCTCTCGCTTTCCTTCTGCCCACCTTGAGCATGACTCTGTCCTCACAGGGAGCCCTGGACAAAGTTCCCCAGCCCGTGCACTTGATACTGTAGGGGAGGAAGGATTGCTTTCCTCACCCATCCCTGGGTTCAAGGCTGAGATCTGAACACATTTCAACACTTCTAACACAAGACAGACTAGCAAGAGAAGAGCACTCAAATTAGTTTAAGTTTTATGTGACACAGGAGCCTTCCTAAGGAAATGAAGACCCCAAGATACAGGGAAACCTGTGCATTGTTATGTGTAGGTTTGATGAACAGTGGACAGTCATGGAGAAATATGACTGAAGGACAAAAAGGTGTGATCTAATGGGAATAACTGGGGGTGATCAGCAAGGCCTGCTTGGGAGGGCATCTGTGGAAAGAGGGATCTTATAATCTGCTTCCAGGGAGAAGGGCATGGGGGAGCTGAGGCTGACCTTCCCTCTTTTTATGTTTTCTCAAATGCCAGGTGGCATATTTTGGGTGTCCTGAACCCCATCAATATCTAGGCTAAAAAGTCCACACCCAGCCTGATTCAAATGATAATGGGTCCCCTGCAAACCTTGAGTTTGGCTATTTCCCTACTTTGTTTTCACTCATGTGACCAGGATGTTACTGAAACGCCAGGCATCCTTCCACTAATGGAGAGTGCCCTTCACTGCCTCCCCTGGAGGACAGGCCTGCCCTTGACCCCCCACATCAGTCATCCTGGCCCCAGTGACCCTGCAGTCATGCCCTCTGCCTGCCTCCCACCCCAGGTGGCACTTACGCTGCGAGAGGTACTCGATATTAATGCATTACCGCCCATTTATCTTTTGGTCTGCTGATTTAATCTTGTCCTGCGCTCCCCTTCTCCTGTGCTCCATGGCATTGTGTGAATGTGCTTGGGTGCTCCTGATGTCGAGGCAATTCTGTTTGTACAACGTGATCTATAATGGGGCCTTCTTTTGATGACGTCTGTGATAATGACATCAGATTAAACTGAGGAGGGCAGAGAAAAGCTATTAGTTCCAGGAGGGAGGCATTCCGTGGTGGAGATGGAATCTCTCTCCATCCCTGCTCAGAACAGGGCTTTAACTGTATGTGAGTGGATGAGAGGAGAAAAAGGCTGAAGATGAATGTTTTATCAAGGAAGCTGCTCAAGGCCCAGAGGCATCTCAAAACCCAATCCCGAGACCCCAAAGAGAAGGGCCCAGTGGAGCAGCACCTGGGCCTATGGCACTGCTGAGAGCATGTATCAGAAATCTGTGCAAACGGGAGCGCGGGAGCAGAGGCTTGTCCCAACAGACTCTGTGTGCAGTGGGTGGGGGTGGGAGGGAATATCTTGGAATAAAATCTTTTAATGTTCCTCTCCACAGCAATATAGCCTCCTTAATATGATAAATTGGAGCTCTTGCCATACTTTACTCCCTGCGTGTTAATAAGCTGAGCCTTGTAACAGAGCTATTCGGGTGGGGGGGGGGGGATTTACAAACAACTTGGCTTTGAGATACTCAGAGAGAGAAAAGGAAGAGTGAGTTTGCATGGAGAGCAGCAGCCCTGGAG
>NW_007728784.1:0-21195 GCF_000696425.1 Galeopterus variegatus | reverse complement strand
GGGGGGGGGGGGGGGGGGGGACTTTACAAACAACTTGGCTTTGAGATACTCAGAGAGAGAAAAGGAAGAGTGAGTTTGCATGGAGAGCAGCAGCCCTGGAGGGGGACGCTGCCCCCTGTGAGCCCGGGATTCCAGGGAGAGCCCCGGAGAGAGTCTCTAGTCTTGAACTGGCCACACAAAGAGGGAAGGCCAGCATAATCAGACCTCTGAGGTTTCATTCCACCGAAGGACTTCATTCATTGAAATAACATACCAAATTCCCTCCGGCACACACCGAGACTCCCAAGATGAATGTAGGTGGCTGTGCCTGTCTGGCTGCCACTCCAAGGGGTTTGAGTGACCCTCTCCAGCTGGGAGGGCAGGGGAAGGAATGGGCCTGGGCAGCAGGGGCTTCCGCAGAATGGGTCTGCCTGTTTTCTGAATCTGGGTTTCAAGTTATGCCCTGATCCCTTGTTGCCAGGTTCCTGAGGTCACTTCATTACCTTGCCAGGGTGATACACTGACCAGAGTGATTTGGGGCCTTTGGAACACTGGTGGTTGTGTTTTTGATGATGATGATGATAATGACATTGTGTGAAATGTCCTCGGTGCTTACCATGTGCCGAGCATGGTGCTCAGGGTTTAGATGTATTTATCATTTAATCCTTACTAAGCTATGTGGTTGAGAATACTATTCCAGTTTCATTAGTGAGTAAACTAAGGCTCAGAGATTAATAACTTGATCACAGTTATAATGCTCCTTAGTCACGTAGAGTGCAAAAGTATTAATCACTGGGAGAATATGTGCAGGGCTCCACTGAAGTTTGCTGTATTCTGGAATACTTGAGTTAGAGGGGAACTTAGGTAGCATCTGACCCAACCTTTTTTAAAAACTGAAGCCCGGAAACTAAAGTGGCTTCCGCGAGGCCACTCCACTGGGAAATGACGAAGCTGATTTCACAGGCCGGGTCTTCAGGATCCCAGTTCTTTGTCCTTTTCCCTTTGGCACACGCCATGTCTCACTGTCTTTCAGCTGGGAGTGTGACAACATTTTATTTTTTAAGGAACTTGTTGATGGCTTGTGGTGAATTAAGTGCACAATGGAACTAGGATGGAAATGCTGGAAAATCACCAGGAAGGAGAGCCTGTGTCCACTGAGCAGTCACAGTTACACTGAGATAGACCCCTGGGAGGCATGCCCTCCTCCCCGGGGCACACCCCCTGAAGAGGGCAGCCACCTCCACCCAGCCTGCTACAGGAAGACTGCGAGAGGTGCAAGTGTGTCATTCTGTTCCTGAGATCTTTGTTCCCCCAGGCCTGTACCTGAGACTAAAAAGGGATGTAGAGGAGAGAGTGGGAAAATGACCAGAAATGGGGCTTTCCCTCTTATTCAATGGAGTGAGCCCATTGTCAGAGCTGGAGTGATGTAAATGTCTGTTTATGTACCATGCTAGGCTGGCTGCCTAAAAATCAACTGGAGAGTGATTTAAAAATGCACATTCCTAAGCCCCATTCCCAGAACTTTTGATTAGTACGTCTGGATTAGGACTCATCTATATCTGTATTTATTAATTCCCAGACTTAGAGCCACTACTGAAGGGTCTAATGTCATCAGGCAAGCACATTGAGACTGGAGAGATCAAGTGACAGTCTTGGCTAGTTAAATGAAAGAAAGCGTAGGGTTTTTTTGTTTGTTTGTTTGTTTGTCTGTTTTTACTATAACTCCAAGGCCATTCCCCTACTGAGGGGCAAGAGAAAATGGACTTAGGGGTAAGACCCATTATTTTCATGCAGATGAAATTTTCAATAATTACAACTTCTTGCCATACATAAACACTCAGTTGAAATAGAGTCATGAATTGTGTCTGAATTATGTAGATCAGTTCTCCTTACATGGGTTGTCCCTGGTAGTCAACATTTCATGCTTCCATCAAGCAAGGTAATTATCTGGATAAGTGAGGCAACTAATAATAGCAAAAACCATTCCACAGTAACCTGGCCATCAGTGAGTTCACTAGGACAACTCCTGCTGATGTAGCTGGAAGAGAGAAGGGGACCAGAGCACAGCACCCAAGTAGCTTCACGATGATCGTGGCCTTATCTGGTGCTGCTGGCATTGAAGGACACAATTACTGCATATAGGAGTGAAGAATTAGGGACAAGTCTAAGTTAGAAGAATTATGAAGTCACCCCTCAGTGTCTTAGGTAGCAGACCGCTAAAGTAAAGCATTATGAGCCATGTAGTTGGAAAGAATATGGCAACTTCAATCCTAGGAACGTGGCCTTAGAATGTAAAAGGAGTGTCCGGCCACTTTCCAGTGTAGCAAAGGAGGGTGAAAATTCACACACACCATAGAAATAGGGAAAAATTACTTCTCTCAGTTGTAAATTTAAATGAAGTCCAGAGTAGTGAAGGCCATTTGTAAGGTCTGCTGAGCTAATGGATTCATAATGACTTTTAAAGCTTCACTCTGGTAAGAAATACTGTTCATTTTTTAATTGCATGTAATTATACTTTTTCATAATCTACAGCAGCATAGCAAAAGTAAATCTACTGGCTTAATTATAAATCTTTTTATTTTCTGGAACCCTGCTTAAATAAAAGGAAAAAGCAACAACTGTTGTTTTTACAATTTAGGAGAAAGGATTAAAAAATATATCCTCAATGTTAAACAAGTCATGATGCTTTTGATGGGAGGACACTGGTTTGTCGCACGTTCAACACTCCTCGGGGTAAGACTGTTTGTAGAAGTGCTGGGGCGTTCTGACCTGCCTGTGGTCCAAACTGCTTCTTGTCCTGGGGGAGTGGGCATTTGATGGTCTGTTCAATGAGCTCAAAGAGTCCATTTTTATCTTTAGAGGTGGACTCTGGAAAAACTTCCAGCTTGAAGGGGCTGGAGCTTGGCAGGGAAGGGAGGAAAGGGTGGTGAGAAGTCAGGGAAGGTAAAGCTCCCAGGAGTCTAATCAGATTTTTCTTTCTACTGAGTTTCTCCTAATGATTTTCCCAAGGCCCTTGTGTGTTCTTGTGGCTCACTCAAGTTGTGACCCCGGGAAAAAGATGTACCTCTGAGGGACACAAGATGATAACTTGGCCGGGAAGATTCATTCTTTCATAGTAGTAAGAGTCACTGCACTCTCAGTTTCTTGTAAAGTAGAAGTGCTGAAACAATTAAATATAGGGAAGTAGCATCATCTGGGAGGAGTGAGGGCAAGTTTGGGCCTAAACAATGGTGTTTGAAGGGAGAGACACATTCCTCTCAAAGGTACTAGCATGATCCCCCAAGTCCAGCTTTCCATCTTGTCTCATCTCACAGACTGGAGAGATGCTTGCTGTCTGCCAGTGCAGCTTGTCTCTAGGAGGCAGCAATTGGGGTGCTCAAGAGAGGCCCTGCTAATGTTGGGACTGTGGACACAAGGTAGCTTCTCGGTGGCACTGATGCTGGAGGAGAGGGCCTGGGAGGCCCGATAATAGGCCTCCACCCACTCCGTCCTTTTCCTAAGTTCTTGACTCTGCCACAGGAAATAATTCAAGAGCAGTGTCACAGTAGAAGATGAAAACAGATTTAATATCACGAATAAGAGATACAGACATCACAGAAAGAGTGTGGCCTAGCTGTAGCAACTGAGCAGGGCCCACGCCAAGTTTAACACAGAAGCAGGAAATACACACTTAAAGTTTAGTACCGTGTGCAGGCTGGCTCAAGAGAGCAAGCAGACACCTGCTAAGAGTAAGCTCAACACAAAAAGAAAGCATCACACCTCAGCCAGTGAAGTGGGGGGCGGCTCCAGGGAAGNGTAGCTTCTCGGTGGCACTGATGCTGGAGGAGAGGGCCTGGGAGGCCCGATAATAGGCCTCAACCCACTCCGTCCTTTTCCTAAGTTCTTGACTCTGCCACAGGAAATAATTCAAGAGCAGTGTCACAGTAGAAGATGAAAACAGATTTAATATCACGAATAAGAGATACAGACATCACAGAGAGAGTGTGGCCTAGCTGTAGCAACTGAGCAGGGCCCACACCAAGTTTAACACAGAAGTAGGAAATACACACTTAAAGTTTAGTACCGTGTGCAGGCTGGCTCAAGAGAGCAAGCAGACACCTGCTAAGAGTAAGCTCAACACAAAAAGAAAGCATCACACCTCAGCCAGTGAAGTGGGGGGCGGCTCCAGGGAAGTGGGCAGTGACCCCCACTTCCTACCAGGATTCAGCATTTATAGTTTTGCTATCTAGCACAAATTCATACTACCTAATGAATATTTAACTGAGGGTATACTTCCCAGTTCCATAACATACTCTTGCACATGCTCAGTTGGTCTCCTTTTAGGGCATGTTCATTGGTCAAATTCTATCACCCACTCCGTCCTTTTCCTAAGTTCTTGACTCTGCCACAGGAAATAATTCAAGAGCAGTGTCACAGTAGAAGATGAAAACAGGTTTAATATCACGAATAAGAGATACAGACATCACAGAAAGAGTGTGGCCTAGCTGTAGCAACTGAGCAGGGCCCACGCCAAGTTTAACACAGAAGCAGGAAATACACACTTAAAGTTTAGTACCGTGTGCAGGCTGGCTCAAGAGAGCAAGCAGACACCTGCTCAGAGTAAGCTCAACACAAAAAGAAAGCATCACACCTCAGCCAGTGAAGTGGGGGGCGGCTCCAGGGCAGTGGGCAGTGACCCCAATTCCTACCAGGATTCAGCATTTATAGTTTTGCTATCTAGTACAAATTCATACTACCTAATGAATATTTAACTGAGGGTATACTTCCCAGTTCCATAACATATTCTTGCACATGCTCAGTTGGTCTCCTTTTAGGGCATGTTCATTGGTCAAATTCTATCACATGCACTGAACATATTCAAGAATATTCTTTGCTCTTTGGTGCCTCCACTGGAAGGTCATTCAGAGGATAAACTCCCTTCCACTGAGCATGCTCAGTCACTGGGGTCATATAAGCCAGTATAAATTACTTTTACTGAGCAAGCTCAGCTACCAGATTTGCATAAGTCTACCCCTTATGGTCTCAGTCTCCCTGAGTCGGTGCCAAAAATAGGTCCAACAAGCAACAGTAACTCTCCTCTAGGGGAGGGCATAGAGGAGGGACCTGAGACCTCGGTGAGTGGCTTGAAACCCAGAGGGGGGTTCTGAAAACCTAACCCCAGGAAACTGAGCACCTCCCATCTCAGCACCATCCAGAGCTTATCCTGACGGGTCTTGAGTCCTGTTTTCTCCCTAGAACAGGAATCCATGATCCCTTGAAAAGTTTCCTTCATCAGTTCCAAATGCCCCTTGTTTAAATGAATTAATTATTCAGCCATTGTTGGAGGGGTGGATCAGGGAACCCAGAAAAAACTAATTAAGCTGTTAAAGATTGAGCAACCCATTTGGGCCTAATGGAGATGAATAATGTTGCTGCCCACTTCAGAAGGGGGAGATTACTTCCTGGGAAGAGATAGCAGTTTGCAATGAACGTCTCCAATCCCTCTTAATTGCTCTTTACTCCTGCCCCTCTAATTCCAACCCAATATGCACGGATGCCACGACACCTCAAGTGTGCTGCCAATACTATCCTACCCGTACTATCCTAGCAGTACTATCCTGCTAGGTAAGCAATGCGGCCACCTCTGAGGGTGCATGCCATGTGTGCCTGCTGCTAAGAGCTTCCTTCTCATGCTAAAGACTTTGCCCCAGCTAAGTCTTTACCCTCTGCCTGGAGACTTCTTTCTCCTCTTGCTTGTTCTTGGCTCCAGGCTGTTGTCCTTAGGCCTGGTGCTGCAGAAAAGTGGTGTTTAATTTTTAACCTCCTCTCTGGAAAGAAACAGAGTCGTGTCTCCCTTAGAGAACTCCCCTAAAGCCCCCTACATCCTATAATCAGTGTGGGTTTCCTGGAAGAGGTGGACTTTGAGCTTACAAAAGTGGTTATAAACAGTGAAAAGCCAATTGTACTCAGAAAGTGTGTCATGGTTTAAAGTATGGCAGTTGCAACCTACAGGCAAACGTTATGAGTTTGGCCAACTAACCTGAATCCCACTAGGGATCATTCAGGCCCATTTTCTAGTATATAATGTTTTTAATCTATGGTGATCTAGAATAACTGGTCACTTAATCCTAGGGAGTATGTTTCATTTTTTTAAACTTCCCTCATAGCAGGCAAGACAGATGCCAGTTTAGAACAGTGGCCCCACCACTTACAACCTACGTGACCTTGAGCAATCTATTTGACCTTTTTTTTACCCTCAATGTGCTCATCCATAAAATAGGGATAACAGTACCTAGCCTGCAGTAAGAATTAGAGAAAATATAAAAGTCAAGTGCCCAGTGGGGTCAGAGGCTTCGAACCTACTCAGTGCTCACAGGTGGATTTTCTTGTTGCTGTTATTACTGATATATACCAGGTTGCCTAGCCTGCAGAGTTGTAAGAATTAGAGAAAATATAAAAGTCAAGTGCCCAGTGGGGTCAGAGGCTTCAAACCTACTCAGTGCTCACAGGTGGATTTTCTTGTTGCTGTTATTACTGATATATACCAGGTTCAGAATCCTGGGTCCAGGTCCCTGCTCTTTCTCTCACTGGCAGTTTGACCTTGGACGTGTTGGGTAGTTTTTCAAAGTCGTTGTTTTTGCATCTGTGAAGTGTGACATAATTTCTACTTTCCCAGTTAGGTATAGGTTTGGCAACAACAAACAGAAAACCCAACCACGATGATTTAACCAGGTTGGGATCCGTTCATCCCACTTCACGAGGAAGATGCTGCTGGCCTTGTCCTGGCAGCCACTCCGTGTCTGCACTGGCTTCTCCGTGAAGGTCTGGGGCTCTCTTCTTCTCCATCTGCTGCTCCCCTTTCAGGTCCAATAGGACAGCTGCTCTTTTAAGGCATCATCCTTGTCCTAGGCATGGAGAAGGGGGAAGAAAAAGGGAAGGAGTAGCTGCCTGTTTGTGTCAGAAAAGCGAACGCTTTCCCCAAAGCCCCCACCCCCAAGCAAAGTTGTACTCACATTTCCTTAACCAGGACCGGGATGACAATGGGGCCTGCCAACCAGCAGTGTCTTTCCCATCTGCTGATGGAACTGCTACGAGAATAGATGAGCTAGTGTGTGTTAAAGAATTTGGGGAGTGCTTCACGAGAGTAAGTTATTATCCCTATCGAAGCCCTGTACAAAGGAGAGGCCAGTCGACTGGTAAGTGATAAGTATATTGTTCAGGCCTTTTAACCCACACTGAGATAAATGAAAGGCATTTGGAAGGCGATAGTTGTTTTAGTACTAGCTGACAGGTCGTATCCTCTTTCTGGCCAAGCTAGAAGTTATCCTGTTTCATTCTGCCAGTGAGATGATACTCAGATTGGGTTTGGTGGCTTCAATTGTCTCTGCTTGATGTGAGTGTGAGGCTATGTCTAGATAAATATAGCGAATTTCTAGGAACAGCAGGAGGCATTCCTGAAAGACTCATTCCCTAGTAATGGGGTTATGTTAAATGAATCACAGGTAGTCTCCTTAATGTGTGCCATCCCCACTCGGGTACCCTCCCAACATCCTTACTAAGCATCTGCTATTCTTTAACAGCTTTATTGAGGTATAATTTATGTACCGTAAAATTTGCTGTTTTAAGTTTACAATTGAATGGATTTTAGTAAATTTACACAGTTACGTGACCATCACTACAATCCAGCTGTAGAACAATTCCATCTCAGCAAAATGACCCTCGTGCCAATTTGCAGACAATTACCATTCCCAGCCCTGCTGCAGGCAGCTACACTACTACTTTCTGTCCCTGTAGATTTGTCTTTTCTGGACATTTCATGTCAATTGAATTGTACAGTTTGTGGTCTTTTGCATCTAGCTTCTTTCACTTATTGTGTTTTTGAGGTTCATCCATGTTGTATCATGTATCAGTAGTGTGTTCTCTTTCTCTGCTGAGAAGTATTGTATGGCATTGGATACCATATTCTGTTTATCCTTTCCCCAGTTGACGAACATTGAGGTTTTTTTCATTTTTTGGCTATTATGAATAATGCTGCTGTGAGCATTCAGGTACCTGTCTTTGTGTGGCCAGATATATTTACATTTCTCTTGGGTGGATATCTAGGAATGGAATTGCTGGATCATATGGTAAATTTATGCTGAACATTTTAAGAAACTGCCAAACTGTTTTCCAAGGTGGCTGCAACATTTTACGTTCCCACAAGCAATGTATGAAGGTTCCAGTTTCTTCATGTTCTCACCAATACCTGTTATTGTCTGTCTTTTTGATTATATTTATTCTAGTAAGTAGAAGTGGTATCTCGTGGTTTTATTTTGCATTTCCTTAATGACTAATGATGCTTAGCATTTTTTCGTGTGCTTCTTAGCTATTTGTATATGTTCTATGGTGAAATGTCTTTTCAAGACTTTTATTCGTTTTTTAAAAGTAGATTTTATTTTTTAGAACAGCTTTAGGTTCACAGCAAAATTGAACAGAAAGTACAGAGTTCCATATATGCCCTGTCCCCACTGCACAGCCTCCCCCATTATCAACATCCCTCAGCAGAGAGGTGCACTGGTTACACCTACTTGACACCTAATTATCAGCCAGAATCCATAGATTACACTAGGATTCACATTCTATGGGTGCTGGACATTTTATGCATTTAGACAAATGTATAATGACATGCCCCCACCATTATAGTATCATACCGAGTAGTTTCACTGCCCTAAAAATCCTCCATGCTCTGCCTGTTCATCGCTCCCTCCTCCTAACCCCTGGTGACCACTGATCTTTTTATTTTTTCCATAGTTCTGCCTTTTCCAGAATGTCATGTAGTTGGAATCATACAGGATGTAGCCTTTTCTGATTGTCGTCTTTCATTTACAAATACTCATTTAAGTTTCCTCCATATCTTTCCAAGGCTTGATAGCTCATTTCTTTTTAGCACTGAATATATTCCATTGTCTGGATGTCCCACAGTTTATTTATCCATTCACCTAAAGAAAAATATTTTGGTTGCTTCCGAATTTTGGCTGGTATGAATAAAGCTGCTCCAGTTCTCATGTGGACATACATTTTCAACTCATTTGGGTACATACCAAGGAGCATGATTGCTGGGATGGTAAGGTTATGTTTAGTTTTATAAAAAGCTACCAAGCTGTCTTCCAAGCGACTGTACCCTTTGCATCTCCACCAACAGGGAATGAGTGCACTGCTGTGGTGCATCCCTGCTGACATTTGCTGTTGACAGTATTTTATATTTTTTCCATTCTGAAAGGTGTATAGTAGCATCTCACTGTTGTTTTAATTTGAAATGCTCTCATGACACATGATGTTGACCATCTTTTCATAGGCTTATTTGCCATGAGTGTCTTCTCTGCTAAACTGTGTCTTGCATATCTCACAAAATCATCTTGTTTTCTTATTATTGAGTTTTACATGTACTTCGTATATTTTGTGTAACAGTTCTTTATCAGATATGACTTTTGTAAATATTTTTTTCCAGTCTGTGACTTGTCTTCTCATTCTCTTGACTTTGTCCACTTTTCAATTGGGTTGTTTGCTTTCTTATTACTGAGTTTTAAGAATTCTTTATAAGTTCTGGATACAAGTTATTTATCAAGTATATGATTTAAATTTTTGTTCCCCCAGTGGGTAGCTTCTCTTTTCATTTTTTAAATTGTGTCTTTTCAAGTGCAAAAGTTTTTAATTTTGGTGAAGTCCAATTTCTTAATATGTTCTTGTATGGATTGTTGCCGTTGGTGTGTATTGAAAAACTCAAGGTCACAATGGTTTTCTACTATGTTTTCTTCTAAAAGTTTTATAGTTTTAGCTCTTACATTTATATCAATAGCAATTTTTGGTTGATTTGTGTATGTGATGTGAAGCCAGGGTCTAAATTTATATTTTTGCATGTGAATATCTAGTTGTGCCAGCACCGTTTGTTGAAAAGGGTATTCTTCCCCCGTTGAATTGCCTTGGCATCTGCTTATAAAATCAACTGACCATAATATGAGTTTATTCCTGAGCTCTCACTTCTGTTCCATATGTCTGTTGTTATGTCAGTACCATACTGTGTGGATTAATGTAACTTTGTAGCATGTTTTAAAACCAGGAAATGTAAATCTTCCAACTTACTGAGTTTTGGGGCGTATATTATATTTTGTTTGTTTGTTTTGCTATTCTGGGTTCTTTGCCTTTCTATATAAATCTTAAGATTGGATTGTCAATTTCTGCAAAAAAAAAAAAAGTGTGCTGAGATTTTGATGGTACTTGTGTTAAATCTAAAGATAATTTGGGATATATTATATTTTGTTTGTTTGTTTTGCTATTCTGGGTTCTTTGCCTTTCTATATAAATCTTAAGATTGGATTGTCAATTTCTGCCAAAAAAAAAAAAGTGTGCTGAGATTTTGATGGTACTTGTGTTAAATCTAAAGATAATTTGGGAAAAACTGCCATGTTAACATTTTTTAGTTTCCATGCCCATTAAAATGGAATATCTCTCCATTTATTTAGAACTTCTGTAATTTCTCTCCGCAATGTTTTTTACAGTTTTTTTTTCACTTCTTTTGTTGAATTCATTCCTAGCATTTTACTATTTTTATGCTATTATAAATGGAACTGTTTTCCTAATTTTATTTTTGGATTATCTCCTGTATATAGAAAAAAGTTAATTTTCGCATATTGACCTTGTATCTTGTGACGTTGCTAAACTTATTTTTTAGTTCTAGTATTTTTTTTTTTTGTAGATTCCTTGGGATATTTTATATACAGGATCATCTACAAATAGAGTTTTCGCTTATTCTTCCTCTCAGTCTGGTTGCCAAGCATCTGTTACTGATTTGAAATCTTATAAAACAATAAAAAAGAGTATAGAGGAGGTATCCAGGGCAGACAATGTCATGACGTGGAGGAGGAAGGGTTTGCACATTGGGGCTAGGATGGCAGAAGGGACCAGGGAGTCCCTCACTGGGCCGCAATGAGTTAGGCTCACTTCCAGTGAATTAGGATAAGGGAACTTCCATGAGAAAGGCATGGCCAGATTTGATGGATAGGTAGGGATTTTGACAGTGAGATAAATGTATGATTGTTGAGCCCCTTTCAGAGAAATTGAACTGCCCCAGTATTTTTACTTTGTTCTGCAGAGAAATGGTCTGTTCTCTTCCCCTTAATTGGGGTATACTTTTCTGTTCAGCAGAGACTGACTGGTACCCCACCCCTTCCAGATGAAGATGGTGTAATAGTGACCCAAGGTCACCAGTCAAACACCCCAGATGGCCCGTGCACATGAGCTTATTTGTCACCACAGCAGTCATTCCAAACCCTGACAACCACGCCCCTTCTCTCCAGCAAAGTGCCTTTTAAATAATCCCTCATTATTTAATATGCAATGGCTATTATGGCTATGTGAGCTGTTATCTATTTATGTTGACTATTAATAAATTATTAGACTATATTGGGGGGGTTTAATAACTCCATAGGAAGAGAAGCATGGCCAAGAGATGAATCTCAAGCAATTACAAATTCGTAGGTTGTGTTTATTTTTTCCTAACACGTAGAAGCTGTTCCCTTCCAACTAAATTAAATACATAGGCCTTTTGCTTTTACTTAGGATTCTAGCCATGCAAAAAGCAAGAGCTCACAGCAGACGGACAGTTCCTGGGGGAAGAGCCTGCTGGGGCAGCTAGAGCAGGGCCTGCCTGGGGCACGAGCCTGGGGTGTGGTAGGTTGAGTGCGAGTCCTGCCCTTTCTTTGTAGGGCCAAAACCTCCATGAGGACAGGAATGTTGATGGCCAGATCTATGTGAGGCTAAGTGGGGCTTTAAAAATTATTCTAAGTCAGCCTTGCTATAGGGCTCCCCAAGTTGGCCTGCTTGACCGCTTCCCAGATGAGACCCAGGAAGCCACACTGCTCCCCTCACATGCATGTCCTTGCTCGTTCGAGACCAATAGGCATGAGGCTCTTAAAAATTGGGATGCAAGAGCCGGCAGAGGGCATTTGTGGTGAACTCTGCTCCAGGAGGTCAGGAAGGGGCAGAGAATGTGCCGGGCTTCAGCTGCAAAATGGAAATGGACTCAAATCATCTTCTTGTCAGCCAGGATTTTAAAATCAATACTAAGCCTCCTTGATACATTCTTATTCTTTTTCTTTTTTTCTTGCTGTCTGCTGAGGGTGATGATGAATTTCCTCCTGCAGGTAGCTGTGGAAATAAAATCCTTATACTCTCCTTGGTTTGAATGTGCTGCTCCCATCCCCTCCTGTCCAGGTGAGAACATGACAGGTCTCCCAGTGCCCCAGGTTACTGGCAGGCCTTGGTTCTCCACATCTGTCACCATCTTCTCTTCTTGCTGCAAGGGGACTGAACCCACCTTTCCTGCCACATTGCCACCATCTGGAAACTGGGGGTGATCTTTCCCAGGATGGTGTAAGGGAGAATGAGTCCAGGCATCTGACTGCCTCCATTCAACATTTGAATTATTTCGACAACTAGTGCCACTCTGGATCTTCATCCCTATACTTGCTTCTAGAAAGGAGATTTGCACATAAAACAGTTTCATTGTGCAGGATGGCGATCCTAGAGGGTTCACTTAGGGGAGTGTTCAGAAGGCACTTACTTAAGATTGTCCCAAAGCCTGCATCCCACAACATGATGGGCTCCTGGAGGATAGGGAAGTCCTTCTTTGTATCCTCCTGTTCTTTTACATAACCAACAATGAATGCCTGTGGAGTGATTGACAGAGAGGGAGGGAGGGAGAGAGGAAGGAAGGAAGGAGAAAAAGGCAGGAGGAAGGAAAGAAGGAAGGAAGGACGGGAGGGGGGGGAAGTAGGTAACAGACTCATCTATCCGTTCATTCAGTCAGTCAGTCAGTCCGTCTTGATTTCAGTATATACCACGTGCCAGGCATGGTGACAGGTGCTGGGGATGCAGCAGTGCCCCCCGTCAGGGAGCTCATGGAGGAGCAGCGAGGCGGACGACACGAGCAGGCAGGCGTGGGCTGCGTGCTGGGGTAAGCACGGAGGGCTGTGGGACCCGCGGTGGGGCGCTCAACTCTCTAAAGCTTTCTGAGAGAAGTTCCATCGACACTCCTTCTGTGTGAGAGTGGGGGGTGGCTGGGGGGACTTGGGCAGAGGGAGCAACATGTGCAAAGCCTGGAGAAGAATGACGGCGGCAAAGTCTGGCAACTGCACGGTGTTCGGATAGCTGGGCAGGAGCGTGTGCGAAGAGGCGGAGGGCGAAGAGGGGAGTATGATGCCCCATCTGTAGATCAGCTGTGAGGAGGGTTTGGGACACATTCCTGAGAGCAAGGAGGGGCCCTGAGGGTTTGTCAGCAGGGGAGCGATGCAACCAGATGCACACTTTAGTCAGACCCCTCTGCGTGCACTGGGCATGGAATGGGTTGGGGGAGCAGTGCAGAATGCAGAGAAACAATTAGGAGGCTACTGTGAAGGCAGATGGTGGCCTGGGCCATGCCGGGGTGTGACCTGGGCATGGACAGAATCCAGCCAGCCACCTTCATTCCTTAGCTGGGGGTCCAAACAGTCACGGCAGAGGAGGGCAGGGGAGTATGATGCCCCATCTGTAGATCAGCTGTGAGGAGGATTTGGGACACATTCCTGAGAGCAAGGAGGGGCCCTGAGGGTTTGTCAGCAGGGGAGCGATGCAACCAGATGCACGCTTTAGTCAGACCCCTCTGAGTGCACTGGGCATGGAATGGGTTGGGGGAGCAGTGCAGAATGCAGAGAAACAATTAGGAGGCTACTGTGAAGGCAGATGGTGGCCTGGGCCATGCCGGGGTGTGACCTGGGCATGGACAGAATCCAGCCAGCCACCTTCATTCCTTAGCTGGGGGTCCAAACAGTCACGGCAGAGGAGGGCAGAAGATTTTAACCAAGATCATGGGCAAATGGTAGAGGAAGCTCTCAAGTTTGGAGAAGCTTTGAGGAAGGAAGGGAACACTCCTGGCACAGGGCACTGAATTGTCTTAGGGAGGTAGGGAGGACCAGCAGCAAACTCCACAGCAGGGCGGTGTGGCGGCGGGGCCCGCGCGTGGGTTTGGAGACAGCTGGCAGCAGCCCGACTCCAGTGCCCTGAATACAGGGCTCAGCAGGCCAGGGCGAGATCCGAACACTGCAAAGAATGGTGGAGGAGAGGGCCTCAGAGAGCACAATGAGGGTCATTCATGAACTTTCCAAGTTGCTCCTGTTACCACAGTAACATGTCAAGGGTTTTGCAGATCTGGGAGGAAAAAAAAGAAAAACAAAACACCCCGAGTTACAGTACTCAAAGCAAATTAGGTCACTGTTACGAGTTATTAATTTTAATGCATTAAGAAAAGAGCGCGGGGGGAGTGAAGGGCTTTTTTTTTTTAACACAGCAAATGGAAAGCAGCAAAAAGTACAACAATAATTATGCTGAGAGCAAAGTAAAGTGTTCCATAAAATGTAAGAAATGAACAAATCACGTGCTCTCCTTCCTGCACCCTGAAGTGTGTTTGGGAGAGGGTGAGATGGGCCAGGGTGGCTCCCCCACAGTCCTCTGATGCAATTATGAGCTCTCGTTCCACTTCTCTGTGTGTGTTTCGTGGTGTTACTTAAGCCAGGCCAAAATCCAGCCACGGAAAGCAAGCACGGAGGGGCGTTTTCCTGGGCTGAGTTATGTTTAGCGTGGAATTGCTCATAGGCAAATGTGCAGCCTGATGAGGGGAAATTGGAAGCCATGAATAGATTCTCCAGGAACTTTTGTACCCACAGGGACTCTGGGCAGGCTGGCTTTTTTGGTTTCTGGGCCTGGTTGATTCCCCGTGGCAGCCTCCTTCCCCCGTGGAACTCTGGGTCCCACTGCTGCAGAACCGGGTCGTGTGCCACTCCAGCTTGAAGAGGCCTCGTTTGGTTTTGTTGGGTCTTATTTGACTTTCCTTTTTGATTTGTTTATTTTTACTTGTTTGGTTTTTGTCTGTTTGGTTTTGCTTTGTATCTTTTTGGGTAATCAGAAAAGTCTGCATTCTGGACTGTGTCATGCGTGGAATTGACCTCCTTTGTTCTATACACAAAGGTCTCTCTCGCACCCTGGCTCTCCGTGCCTCTCCCGGTACGCACCCTCAGCACCCACGTGCCCGCATCTTTCCCCCTGGACTCCCTGTCTGGGTGTGTTTCGGACCTGGGAGGAGATGCTTAAACTCAAACCTACACTGTGGCTATATCATGTCACTTGACTTCCTGGAGACTTTGACTACCCTGGCCTACTTAAAACGCTTCTCCTTTGGCTTGTAAGATAACTTTCTGTCCTGTGCCTTTTCTCCTGTCTCTGACCACACTCAGTCACAGTTGGCTGCACATTCTCCCTGCTCCCTGAACCCTGTTTCCTACCCACATTCTTAACAGCTCCTGAGGGACCTGTACATCTGAACTTGACTTCTCTCTTTCTCTGTTGACGTATTTCATTCATTCATCCTCCTAGTTTTACCAGTCATGGGTTTGCGCATAGTTTGTCCTTAACCTTTTATCGAAGCTCAGAGAAACCAACTAGATACCATGACCAACATAGCTCATAAGCACCATAAACCCATTTATTTTAAAACTAAATTCAATTTCTCTGTCTTCTCAGGCACCTTTTTCCCTACTAAACCAACAAACAAAATGAACTGACATTAAAACAAAACAAAACAAAAAACACCCTATGTCTTCTCTATTCCTTGCTGACATAGAGGAATAAGGTCGTGCAGGTGAGGGGCCCTCGGGTTATCTGGGACCTCGCCTTCTCCCAAGTGTGGAGAGTACCTCTGAAACAGCCACAGTCCACCCTCTTCTCCCACTGCTGCCACCATGCTGGGACCCCAGCCTTCTTCCTCTAGCTCAGTTACAGCTCTCATTAAGATAGTGTCAGTCTGTAGGACTCCCTTTTCTGATCCCTTCTCTACAATGATTTCAGAGTTGTCTTTCCAAAACTTGACCCTGATCAGGCCATTCCCAGCCTATGGACTGTGGTCCTGGAATGGCTTCCCACTGCCTAAAGGATGAAGTAGGAAGCATTTCAAATCCCAACAAATTCTGGTCCTAATCAACTCTCCCACCCTCATATGTGACCATTCTTCCCCGACCTGTGATCTAACCTCATATCCGCCATCCCTAAATGCTCAGGCCCTTCCATGCCTGACCTTCTGCTCCTGATCTTCCTGCTGGTAGATCACCTCATCTCTTCTCTGCCTAGCAAACTCCTGTTCATCCTCAAGGCCACTGAAGCCCCCATGCAGGGCGAATCTCCCTTCTCTGGGCTCTTTTGAAAACTATCTTGACCATAGCACTCACCGCAATGCCTTGTGTTTAATTTTGCACATTAGATTCTGAACACCTTGAGAGCACTGTCTTTGAGCCATCATCCAGCATGAGAAGCACAGGGGCTCTCAACAAGTTTGTTTTACTTTTTTTCTCAACTAAGTTCTCCACTTATAAACAGAAAAGTTCTTATTAGGTTCGGGGAGGACCACTTAAGATGACGTCACCCAAAGATACTCGACATGGTGGTTTGCACTCTACAGGACTTTCCCACAAAATAAAAAGACAAAGGAGCTCATAACAGAACTCCATGCCGATGGTCCCCTCTGAAACCCTACTTTACGTACTAAGGGAACCAATAATCATGCACTTAAATATCACCTAATTAACATCAGGCCTCAACAACTCCCATTGGATATTTCATTTAACTCCTCTTTGGCATAAGGTATGGCCAATCAGAGCAACCACAACTCACCTCAAGAAGAAATATAAGCCCAACCCCCCAGGGGGAAGGTGGGGCCCATTTCTGTCCCTAGGCCTCCTCTGCGCTGCTTGTGCCATTAAACTCCTTCTCACCTGATTTCTCATCTTCCTACCAATTCTTTCCAAACCTTTCAGCTCTGAGATTTCATCATAACCTATTTAAAACTGTAGATCCCCAAAGTGGCAAAGCCTAAGTGAATTGTGAATTAGACGTGCTGGAAATACTACCTGGACAGTCTTCTTGGATCATGCTCTCTCCAAGGTCACACCATCCAAGAATGGCTGCTGTGAGATTCTGAGAACACTCGAGAGCCCCAGATGGATGAGGAGGCACACGCAGGTGCCTGGCCCTTATGTGAGTGTTGCTGGAGGTTCAGGAGGTGGGGACCCAGGGAGGATGGAAAACGCACTTGAAATCCTGGGATTTTTTTCTACCCTGTTGTTACGTGGCTGTACTAAAGGTCACGTCCACGTTTTCCTGCAAAAGTAGTACAGAGGAGGAGTGGTCAAAGGAAGCCTTTCATTTTTTCATTTGTTAAAATAGTGTATTATTTTTATGATAGAGAGAGAAAAAAAAGTATGAGCCTGGTGGAATGTCACAGAAGTCTGACAGATCTCATGCCTAGAATTGAAAAGTAGGAACAAATATGGTATAGAATGGTGTGTACATAACTGGGTAGCACATATAAATACATGAGTGTATACGCATGCAATCAAAAATTCAGTCAATGTTTGTTGAGTAACCACTGCACACCAACTATGCAGTGTGCATGGGGGGGAGGGGGCGAGGCCTTGCACATATGAGCCATGTGCTGCAGTAGGGGGCTTTTCATTTCAGTCCCTTGAGTGACCCCTCCTCAGCTGTCTTTAGTACATTCTGGACACAGGAGGAAAAAGCAGATGTTTTTTCCAGAAGTTAATTTACCTGGTGAGTGGAAAGCTCCATTTTAATTGATTCTACCTTTCAAGATCCCAGTAACCTATAATCTCAGCTCAACTGTCAATATCTTGCCCGCATCACTGCTCAGCCTTTAGCATGCAGATGGGGCAGGCAGAGAGCTGCTGTCACGGCTCAGGATGAAAAGGAACAGCAGCTCAGGCTAATAATCTGCTTTTGATTTTTTTCCCTTCCTTTTCCTACGCCCTCTCTCAAATCCACTAAAACGGGGGAAAATCCATAACGATTAGAAAAACTTCTGACCGAGACATCTTTCTCCTTTTCCTTTCATTTTCCCCACCCTCTTTAGTATTCAGAAGCCACCCAAACATCAGAGGTTCCACGATGCCTGGCTGTGCACAGCATCCCAACCACACAGCGGGGAAAGAAACGCTCACTGGAGGGTTTGCAGCTCCTCTCAGGCTGCTGCCGGGTGGCTTCTCTCACTGCAGGTGGAGCTCTGGCTGCAGGCGGCGGGGGCAGTGATGGTGCAGGTGAGGGACTTCTGGGAAGATGAAGGGAGCGTGCAGAGATAAGAACTCTATGGTGGTCCCTCAGGCTGCTGCCGGGTGGCTTCTCTCACTGCAGGTGGAGCTCTGGCTGCAGGCGGCGGGGGCAGTGATAGTGCAGGTGAGGGACTTCTGGGAAGATGAAGGGAGCGTGCAGAGATAAGAACTCTATGGTGGACCAGCCACTCAGAACCGTTCCCCAGGCCCCCAGAGCCCCGGCAGAGCCTAGGAAGGACGGTGCACCTACGACTTTGGCATGGCTCTAAAGAGAGCCAGGCTGATAACCACATGACAAGGAGATGTCCAAACGAAGGTAACTGTGCTTGATGGTGATGTCGGGTGCTGTGTTAGGAACGCCGAAGGTTAATTCATTCTTGCAACCCACTGGCTCTTCCCCATCTTACAGAAGAAGAAACTGAACTGCTCAGCCAAAGTCGCACACCCAGTAGGTGGTCAATCCAGATTTCAAACCCCGGTGTGCTAGGCTCCTGCACTTTGGCCCCATACCTGCCTGTCCTTCATTACTGACAGGGTGGTGTGTACCTTTGATGCTCTATTTACCAATACTTCCTTCACTTCCAGAGCACTGGGCTTAATGTGACTCTGTGGACAAGGTGGCCGAGACATGGGCACACAGTGGGACAAGCTTAGAGTCATAAAAAATATATCAGGGGAAGAGAGCCATCTCTGCCTTTGACCAAGTCACTGCTGTGCATAGGACAGGTGAAACCTCTGGACATGGACATCCCAGATTGAAGTGTGTCTGTTTGCCATTGGTTTCAGCTTGGCAAAGAGTCCTGTTCTCTGATTGTCACAGCTAGAGTGAGGAGGAAGGTGTGCCTGGGGACACACGCTGGCAGGAGGGGAGGCAGGAGAAGACAGATGCCTGCCCTGGGGGGGCAGATGCTGCAGCACAGCCGCACTGCCCAGGGCCACTGGCCCAGAGAGGACACAGGAGACAGGAGGGTGGGAGGAGTGGAGGCGACTATAATGCTCTCACCTTCAATGAGTGCCTGGCAGTGGCTCAGGGGTGCTGTGAGCATGGGCCCAGTGGAGAATGCAGTTGCTGACCGGTGGCCACTGACAGCAGAAGACAAAATGCCAAGGAGTAGAGGGCAGGGCTGGGTGAGCTCCCAACCCTGACATCTGCTCTCCCGCTCAGCCCTCTCGCTGAGCTCAGCTCGAACCTGACAGCCTCTTCCATTTAATCTGTAAATCCCCCCATCTGCCTGAGACAGCTTCTGTGGCTCCATGCCTGTGTCACGGCGCAGCCACCAAGTTGCCCTGGTCTCCGCTCCACCCCTCTCCCTTTCCAGGCCCGCCTCACTGGCTTGCATCCTGGAGGAGAGCAGCAGCCAGCTGCCCCAGGCAGCCGCATCGCACGAGCGGGTCTGTGCTTCTCACCCTGTCAGGACCCATGCGTGTCAGATCCCAGGGGCATCAGCAGCCTGCAAAAGGGCAGGGACACCTTCCGGTTACCAGTGGATTGTAATGGTGTGTGGCAGGTGGAGACGTGGTAGAGGAGGTGCACAGGCCAAACCTTTGCAAGGCCTTGCAGGAGAGATTCCAGAACCCTCTCCCCCTTCATTTTCTTAAGGAGAAGAGGGAGCTGTGAAAGAAGAGTGTCTTTCTCTAGGACAAGGATGTGCATCCCCTTTCCCTTGGCCATAGGGCACAGCCCGTAGAGATCTGCTTTTTATTCCTTCCCTGCCTCCAACACACTGTGTGCACACACACGCACGTGCACAGAGCCACAGTCACACTGAACGTCCATGCTGCTGGGGAGTGAATCGTGCCAATAACAACTTCCCTGCTCAACATCAGAGGAGCTAGTCAGGAGGGTTTGGGAAGTGGGGTGAGGGTGTTAATGGGACAGGCACAAGCACACAGCAGGCGTCCTGTTAACTGCCACAGTCAAGCAATGGCAGAGCAAGGGTGAGCGTGGGCGCAGCCACGTTGGCCTGGAAAGGCAGGGATTTGAACTGAGCAAAGCTGCTCCTTTAAGGCTTCTTTTGAGTTATGTCCCTGCCTTTAGATAAACTCTAGTCTGGGGCCAGCTTCTGGAAGAGAGTCAACAGAAGATGACAAGCAATCTGTGGTTCTAGTGTGTGAAGTTGACAGGTTCCTCATTGCAGACGGGCAAATACAATAACGACACAGAATTAGTGGGTGCTAGACTTCCTGCACACCTGGAAATCCTCTTTCATTTTAGATCCTAATTACATTTTTCATTAAGCACATCGTTTTGCATACTTAATAAGTGCCTGGTACTATGCTAGGTGCTGGGAGAGAGCTCTCTGAAGGGTGTGAGCCGGAGCATGAGAATACCTTGTTTGTGTTTTGAAAGATCACTGTCTCTGCAGTGCAGGGAGCAGGTGATCTGGAGAAGAAAACTGGGCACAGGAAAACCATCTGCGTGGATTCATCCAGGTGAGAGAGATGGTGGCCTGGACTTGGAAAGGGGGGAAGAAGGAAGGGGACAGAGTCGAGAGATATCTGATCTACCAGAGACAGAGTCGAGAGATATCTGATCTACCAGTTGAAAGACCACTATTTATTGTGTGTCTACTGTCTACAAGATATTATGACAATTGTTGGGAGTAGAGTGACGAACAATGTTCAGAAGTAAGAGAGAAATGATTTAGTGACTGATTGGTCACAGGGGCTGAGGGAAGGGGAGGAGACATGGATAGCTGTATCCTCTGCTTTTCTCAGTGATTGGGATCACGTGAGGAGAAGGTTTAGGGGAAAGCCGATGTGTTCTAGTTTGGACACATTGAGCTGGAATCACTTATGGGTCATCTAAGTAGAGATGCCCAGTAAATATTTGGATATATGGGGCTGGAGCTCAGGAGAGAAACTTACTCTGAGATTATGGAAAGAATCTGGGCAGAATTCTCAAGGAATACTGGCATTTAAGAAATGGGCGAAAGAAGAAGTATCCACAAGCAAACTGAGAAGAAACATCTGGAAAAGTAGGAGGAAAACCAAGACAGCGTCTGTTGTGGGAGCCAAAGCAAGAATGTTTCTACAAGAGGGAGCTGACTCCAGT
>NW_007728783.1:418788-427310 GCF_000696425.1 Galeopterus variegatus | reverse complement strand
TCTCCACATGGGATCCAAACCCTCGGCGGGAGCGCCACCGCACTCCCAAGCGGCGCACTCTTCAGTGCGCCACCGGGCCGGCCCCAAAACCTGTGACTATGTTAACATACATGGCAAAAGGAACTTTGAGATGTGATTAAATTAAATATCTTGAGATGGGGAGATTATCCTGCATTATCCAGGTGAGCTCAGTGTAATCACAAGGGTGCTTATAAGAGAGAGGCAGGAAGAGCAGAATCAGAGTAGGAGATGTGACAGTGGAAGCAGAGCTTAGAGTGATTGGACCATGAGCCAAGAAATGCAGGCAGCCTCAAGACGCTGGAAAAGTCAAGGAAGTGATTCCACCCTAGAGCCTCCAGAAGGAATGCAGCCCTGCTGGCTCATTTTAGACTTCTGACCTCAGAAGATAGTAAGATAATAAATTTGTGTTGTTTTAAGTCACTAAAGTGTAGTAATTTGTTATAGCATCAATAGGAGACTAAAACAGGAAATAATTTTAAACTCACAGAAAAGCTGTGAGACTAAGAATAGTACCCATTACTCAGATTCACTTATTGTTAATATTTCACTCCGTTTTATCAGTCTCTGTATTCTTTTTCTTAACTACTTTAGGGTGAGGTGCATATGTCAAGGCCTTTACCCCTAAGTACTTCAAAGTCTTTGTTTTTTTTTACATAATAGCCGTGTATAGTTTTCAACTTCAAAAAATTTAACATTGATGGAATGTAGATGGCAAATTAGATAAGACTAATTTTGTCAATAAATTTAATGTTGTTTGTAGCATTTTTCCCACTCTAGTACAGGATCCAGTCTCGAATTTGGTGTTGTATTTAGTTGTCGTGTCTCTTTAGTCTCCTTGAATCTGGAACATTTCCACAGCCTGTCTTTGTCTTGACATTGACTTTTTTTCTTATTTTTAACACATTTTAAACCTAGGAAGATGTTGACTTTTTTTTTGCTTCTCATTTTGGGTCTATCTGGTATTTCCTCATGAGTAGATTTAAGGTATGTGTTCCTGGGTGAAACATTGCGTAAGTGATAATGTGTCCTTCTCAAGATATACAATGCCCCTCATTGGTGATATTAATTTTGACACCATTCAGTCAAAGTGTTGATTAATTTCTTCACTGTATGGTTACTGTTATGTTTCCTTTCAACTCACAGGTAATCTTTAAGGAGATGTTTTAAGACTATGTAAATAGGACTGGCTGGTTTGCTCAGTTGGTTAGAGCATGGTGCTGATAACACCAGCGTTCAGAGTTCGATCCCTGTACTGGCCAGCCACGGAAGGAAAAAAAAAAAAGGCTGCGAATATTCTATTCCTCAACAGAATTTCCCCATAGATTTAACATCCTTTAATGATTCTTGCCTGAATCTTGCTATGAGGGTTGCAAAATTATGATTTTCCAACTCTAGTATTTTCTCTCTATTTATCAGTTGACATTCAGTATTCTACTGTAAGAAACAACCTTCTCTTCTCATCTCTCTGTCAATCTATCGTGATACAGAATCATACATTTCTATTTTTTCAATAGTTTATAAATTATTACACTTATTCATTATTTTATTATGCTTATTCATTAGTGCTCAAACTATCCTTGATTGAACCAGAGGGAGCCCCGTCAATCTGGTCTTTTTTTTCTTCAGTATTTTCATACTGTTTGGCATAACAAGATGTTCCAGGCATATCTTGTACTTCCCTGTCCCAGCCCTAGAATCAGCGCTTATTCATTAGTGCTCAAACTATCCTTGATTGAACCAGAGGGAGCCCCGTCAATCTGGTCTTTTTTTTCTTCAGTATTTTCATACAGTTTGGCATAACAAGATGTTCCAGGCATATCTTGTACTTCCCTGTCCCAGCCCTAGAATCAGCTTTTTCATCAAGGAGTCCTAGATCCTTTTGATGGGAATGGTATTAGAGACCAGAACATGGCTGCTAGGTGTGCTCTGGATGTCTTTGCTTCTAGGCCCTTCAGTGGACGGATGTAAAAAATGTATACACACAGACATACATATGTATACATGGGCACATATTCATGCATATACATATTTTAGAAGTTAAGAGTTCACAAAAATAGCTCCAATTCCAGTCATTCCTGTAGGGTTCTGTATCTGTATGTCCTTCCTTCCACAGTAAGAACTTTTGCTCATTTGCTCAGTCTCATAGTAAATCTATCATAGATCTGACTTGCTCTACCCACACCTGTACAAGAAATAAACCTACTAAAAATACTTAAGGATTTGTTTGTAGTTCTCCCCCAAAACCCCACCCAAAACTGGGATATGAAATGAAATGTGTTCATTAGTTCCTCCTTTTTTAACCCCATCTAGTGTGAGATTAAGTATTCATTTGAAATACAGTTGGGTTCATTTTTTAGTTCACTTTCAAATGTCGATTTTTCCCCCTTCCCATTCTTTTAATTTAATTTTTCAATATGTAGGCCATCAACATGCTTTCACAAGTCAAAGTCATGCTTTCAAAACTGTATTGAAAAGGCATACTCAGAAGTGTCACACATTTGTGTATCCCCTCCGTTCCTTCCCCCTCATTCCTTGTAGGTAACCTACTTCATTGTTTTCTGGTTTACTTGCTTCATGTTCCTTTGTATAAAGATAAGCAGATGTATCTATGTTTTCTTAATTTTCCTTCTTTCTTACACAAATGGTAGCAAAGTATATATGCTTTTTTGCACTTTGCTTTTTTCATTTAACAATATGTTCTGAAAAATCACTCCATATCAATTTACACATGTGTTTATACATAGTTTTCAACCAGTCTTCTGTACTTGGCTATTTAGGTATTTTGCAGTATTTTGCAATAATGCTGCAGTGACTAACCTTGTGCACATGTATTTTATATTCTTGGAGATATATCTTCAGTATAAATTCTAAGTAGGATCACTGGGTATATTAGTCTGCCTAGGCTGCTGTCATAGAATACCACAGACTGGGTGACTTGAACAACAGAAGTTAATTTTCTTACAGTTCTAGAAGCTAAAAGACAAAGCTCAAGATGCTAGTAGGGCTAGTTTCTGCCAAAGCCTCTTCCTGGCTTGCAGGTGACCTCCTTCTCTCTGTGTCCTCACATGGCCTTTTCTCTGTGCCTGAGCATTCCTGGTGCTTCTTCCTCTTTATATAAAGATGCTAGTCCTATTGTGTTAGGGTCCCACCCTTATGAGCTCATTTAACATTAATTATCTCCTTAAAGGCTCCATCTCCAAACACAGTTACTTTGGGAGTGAGAGCTTCAACATATGAATTTTGGGGGGACACAATCCAGTCCATAACATTGGGTTAAATAGCAAATACTTAGGTATCTTTTGTTAGATATTGCCAAATTTCCCTCCATAGGGGTGGTATCATTTTGCATTTTCGCCAACAGAGTGTATTGTCAAGTTTTTGAAATTTTGTCAATTTGATGGGTGAGAAATAGTATCAGTGTGGTTTTAATTTGCATTTCCTTTTTGTATGACTGAAATCATATGTCTTTCCATATGTATGAGGCATTTGTATATCTTTATTTTTGCGAGGTGTCTGTTTATGTCTTTTTAGTCTTCTTTTTTTCTTTGATTTTTTAAAAGTTCTTGATGTGTGAGGGCTATTAGCTCTTTACCTGTGATACATGTTGCGAGTATTTTCTTCCAGTGTATTGCCTGTCTTTTGACTTTGCTTATGATTTTTTCTTGCTGCATGAAAGTGTTCTGTTTTCAAGTAGTCAAATTTATCAGTCTTTTCCTTATTGCATCTGGATTCAGATTAAAGAGGATTCACCCATTTTTAATTCTGATATTTGAATAATTTCTTTTTTTTACATTTTGGTCTCTGATTTGGAGTTTATTCTTATGTATGGTGTAAGGAATAGATATCATTGTATTCTTTTTCCAAATGACTGCCCATTGCCCCAACATAATTTATTTAAAAAATCATATTTGTCTCAGTGGTATATCATCTTTATCATATACAAAGATTTCTATGTGTGTACACAGTGTTTTTAAATTATAGGTTGAAAAACCTTTTGAAAGTCGTCAAATAGGGAAGATTAAATAAGAGACAACCACTTGAATTATGCAGGGAGAATAGTTCTCAGTAGATTGGGTTTTAGGTGAACACTTGCTTCAGGGTTGCTAGGATGCTCTTAAAAAGAAAAGGCATAGACATACATATTTGTGTTTAATAGCTTTATTGAGGTATAGTTTACATACTGTAAAATTCACCTGTTTTAAGTGTACAATTCAGTGATTTTTAGTAAATTTAGAGTTGTACAACCATTACTGCAATCTGATCGTAGAATGTTTTCATCACCCTAAAAAGATCCCTTGTGCCCGTTTGCAGTCATACCCTCACCCAGGCAGTCATTTTGTTTTTGTAGGTACATCTTTTCTGGACATTTAATATAAATTGAATCATATAATACATAGAATATTATTATGTCTGGCTTTTTTTTACTTAGCATAATTTTTTGAGTTTTATCTATATTGTTGCACATATTAATAGTTTATTACTATGTATTGCTGAATAGTGTTTCATTATATGGCTCCACTACATTTTTTTAATCCATTTACTAGTTGATGGACATTTGGATTATTTCTACTTTTTGGCTATTATAAATAATACTGTTGTGAAATTCACTTAGAAGTCTTTCTGTGGACCTTTGTTTTTATTTCACTGGGTAGAGCCCTAGGAGTAAAGTGGCCGGATTGCATTGTAAACTTATGTTTAACTTTTTCCATAACTGCCAGGTATTTTCCAAGGCTGCTATAGCATTTTACATGTACATTTTATAAAGGGGCTGCTCAGGGTATTAGCAGTCCAGTTTCTCCATATCCCCACTAACACTTGATATTGTTTGTCTTTTTGATTATAGTCATTCTGGTGGGTGTGAAGTGATACCTCATTTTGGTTTTGATTTGCATTTCCTTAATGACTAATAACATTGAACATCTTTTCACAGGTTTACTAGCCATTTGTAAATCTCCTTTGGTGAAATGTATTCAAATCTTTTGCTCATTTTAGAATTGAATTGTTTTTTATTATTGAATTTTAAGAATTTTTAATATATTTGTCAGGCATAAGAGAACAGATATTTTTCTCTGTGGCTTGTCTTTTCATTTTCTCTCTCTTTCTCTTCCTTCTTCCCTCCCTTCCTCTCCCACTTATGAGTGAGGATGTGCGATATTTCTCTTTCTGTGCCTGGCTTATTTCACTTAACATAATTTTCTTTAAGTCATCCATGTTGCTGTGAATGGCAGAATTTCATTCTTTTTTATGGCTGAGTATATATATACCACATTTTCCTTATCCATTTGTCTGTCAGTGGGCATTTAAGTTGGTTCCAACTCATGGCTATTGTAAATAGAGCTGCGATAAACATGGGAGTGCAGGTATCTCTTCAACATGATGACTACCACATTTTCCTTATCCATTTGTCTGTCAGTGGGCATTTAAGTTGGTTCCAACTCGTGGCTATTGTAAATAGAGCTGCGATAAACATGGGAGTGCAGGTATCTCTTCAACATGATGACTTCCATTCTTTTGGGAATATACCCAGTAGTGGGATTGCTGGATTGTGTGGTAGTTCCATCTGTAGTTGTCTAAGAAACCTCCATACCGTTTTCCATAATGGCCGCACCATTTTACAGCCCCACCAACAGTGTAGGAGGGTGCCCCTTTCTCTGCATCCTCGTCAGCATTTGTTATTCTCTGTCTTTTTGATAGTAGCCAGTCTAACTGGGGTGAGATGATATCTCGGTGTGGTTTTGATTTGTATTTCCCTGATGCTAAGTGATGTTGAGCATGTTTTCATGTATCTCTTGGCCATTTGTACATCTTCCTTTGAGAAATGCCTGTTCAGCTCCTTTGCCCATTTTTTAATCTGGTTACTTGTTTTTGTAACTTTGTATTGGTCTACCAACCTTTTTTTGCCTACCATTCCCTTTCCCTTCCTCTATTACTTTTTTTCCTCTCCTTTTAGTTTATTTTTCTTAATTGACCCATGGTAATTGTATGTATTTATGGAGTACAGTATGATATTTGGGTACATTCATACTGTGTACAATCATCATATCAGGGTGCTTAGTATATCCATCACCTCAAACATTTGTCATTTCTTTGTGTTAGGAACATTCAACATCATCCTAAATAGCTGTTCAAAGATACTCAGTACATTGTTGTTAACTGTAGTCTCCCTATATTTCTGTAAAACACTAGATCTTATTCTTCCTATCTCTCAACTATTTTGTATCCAGTGACTACCCTCTCTCCATCCTCCCCTTATTCTTCCCCCCACCAGTCTCTAGTAACCACTATTCTACTCTCTACTTCTATGAGATCAACTTTTTCAGCTTCCACATATGAGTAAGAACATGTGGTATTTCTCTCTCTGTGCCTGGCTTATTTCACTTAACATAATATCCTTCAAGCTCATTCATGTTGCTGCAAATGGCATAATTTCATTCTTTTTTTATGGCTGAGTAATATTCCATTGTGTATGTATACCACATTTTCTTTATCCAATTTTCCATTGAAGGACATTCGGATTGGTTCCTACTCTTGGCTGTTGTGAATAGATCCACAAATAAACATGGGAATGCAGATATTCCTTCAACATAACTGATTTCCATGCCTTTGGATATACACTCAGTAGTGGGATTGCTGGATCATGTGGTAGTTCTATCTCTCTGTAGTTGTTTGAGAAATCTCCATACTGTTTTCCATAATGGCTGTACTAATTTACATTCCCACCAACAATGTATAATAAGAGTTCCCCATTCTCTGCATCCTCACCAGCATTTGTTATTTTCTGTCTTTTTGATAATAGCCATTCTAACTGGAGTCAGATGATATCTTATTGTGGTTTTGATTTGCATTTCTCTGATGATCAGTGATATTGAGCATTTTTTCATATACCTCTTGATCATTTGTATGTCTTCTTTCAAGAAATGTCTATTCAGTTCCTTTGCCCATTTTTAAATCAGATTATTTGGTTTTTTACTATTGAGTTGTTTGAGTTCTTTTTGTATTCTGGGTATTGATCTCTTGTCAGATGCATAATTTGCAAATATTTTCTCCCATTCTGCAGGTTGGCTTTTTTCTCTGATTGTTTCCCTTGCTGTGTGGAAGCTTTGTAGTTTGACATAATCCCATTTGTTAATTTTTGCTTTTGTTCACTGTGCTTTGAAGTCTTATCCATAAAATTTTTTGTCCAGGCCTATTTCCAGGAGTGATTCCCCTGTTTTCTTCTTGAAGTTTTATAGTTTCTGTTCTTACATTTAGGTCTTTAATCCATTTGAGTTGATTTTGGTATACTGTGTGAGAGAGGGATCTAGATTAATTTTTCTGCATACAGATCTCCAATTTCCTAGTGCCATTTATTGAAGAGACTGTCCTTTCCCCTTGGTATGTTCTCGGCTCCTTTGTCAAAAATCAGTTGGCTGTAGATGCGTGGATTTATTTCTGAATTCTCTGTTCTGTTCCATTGGTCTATGCATCTTTTTTTGTGCCAGTATCATGCTATTTTGATTACTATAGCTTTGCAGTATATTTTGATGTCAGGGAATGTGATACCCCCCACTTTGTTCTTTTCACTCAGGATTGATTTGACTACTCAAGGTCTCTTGTTGTTCCATATAAAGTTTTGAACTGTTTTTTTCTATATCTGTGAAGTGTGTCATTGATAGTTTCATGGGGATTGCATTGAATATGTAGATCGCTTTGGATAATATGGTCATTTTGGTGTTATTGATTCTTAAAAATCCATGAACATGGGGTATCTTTCCATTTTTTTGTGTCTTCCTTAACTTCTTTAATCAATGTTTTATAGTTTTCATTGCAGAGATCTTTCACCTCCTTGGTTAAATTTATTCCTAGGTATTTTATTTTTTTTTGTTGCTATTGTAAATGGAATAGATTTCTTGACTTTTTTTTTTCCCCTGCAAGTTTGTTGTTGGTGTATAGAAATGCTACTGACTTTTCTATGCTGATTTTGTATCCTGCAACCTTACTGAATTTGTTTATCAGGTCTAGGATTTTTTTTTATAGAGCCTTTAGGTTTCTGTCTATATAAAATTATGTCATCTGCAAACAGGGATCATACGAATTTTAGGATTTTTTTTCTGTTTCTGTTAAGAATGTTATTGGTATTTTGATAGGGATTACATAAAATCTGTAGATTGCTTTGGGTAGTATGGCCGTTTTAACAATATTAATTATTCCAATCCATGAACAACAGGTTTCCTTCTATTTGTTTGTGTCTTCAATTTCTTTCATCAATGTTTTATAGGTTTCAGTGTAGAGATATTTCACTTCCCTGGTTAAGTTTATTCCTAGGTATCTTATTTTTTTTTTTCCTTTTTGTCTTTTTTACTGACTGGTAACGGGATCGCAACCCTCGGTGTCGTGCCCACGCCGCGCTCAGCCAGTGAGCGGGAACCGGTCTCCACATGGGATCCGAACCCTCGGCGGGAGCGCCGCCGCACTCCCAAGCTGCGCACTCTCCAGGGCGCCACTGGGCCGGCCCGGTATAT
>NW_007728783.1:409554-418186 GCF_000696425.1 Galeopterus variegatus | reverse complement strand
TTGCCAAGGCAAAAATTAGGCAGTAAATCTTAGGCAAACCAAGAACAGGATATAAGCTACCTGCGTTTGATAAATACATTTCTCTGCCTTTGGGGTGTTTTATTAGGCCAAGGATCTAATTATGGTATTAGAACTTTCAATTCAAAGATAGAATTCTTGTTTCACTCATGTTAAAAGAGTCTCAGCTTTTTAAAATTTTTCATTTGCAGAATGAGATTAATGAAATTTGAGACCTACTTACCTTTAAAAGGGATTTATGATCTGATATTGGCGTAGTTTCAAGAATATATAAAGAATTCTTAAACTCAACAATGAAAAGAAAATTTTAAAATGGACAAAAGATTTGAACATGGGCTGGCCCGGTGGTGCACTGGAGAGTGCGCCGCTTGGGAGTGCGGTGGTGCTCCCGCCGAGGGTTCGGATCCCATGTGGAGACCAGTTCCCGCTCACTGGCTGAGCGCGGTGCGGGCGCAACACCGAGGGTTGCGATCCCGTTGCCGGTCCCTGGTACGGGCGTGACACCGAGGGTTGCGAACCCGTTACCAGTCAGTAAAAAAGACAAAAAAAAAAAAGATTTGAACATACGTTTCTCCAAAGAAGATGTACAAATGTCCAACAAGCGCACGAAAAGATGTTCAACATCTTTGGTCATTAGGGAAACGCAAATCAAAACCAAAGTGCAGTGCCACTTCACATCCACTAGGATGATATAATAAAAAACAAACAAAAGGAAAGTAGTGTCGGTAAAGATGTGGAGAAACAGGAACCCTCATACATTGCTTTATACATTCAGCCAGTGTGAAAAATGGCCTGATGGTTCCTCAAAAGCTAAGCATAAAATTACCATGTGGCCCAGCATTTCCACTCCTGGGTATATACCCCAAAGAATTGAAAACATATGTCAGCATAGAACTTTGTACATGAAGTTTATAGCAGCATTATTCATAATAGCCAAAAGGTGGAAACAACCCAAATGTCGACGAATAGATGAATTTATTGACAAATTGTGATATATACACACAGTAGAATATTATTCAGACCTAAGAAGGAATGACATACTGATACATGCTACAACTTGGATGAACCTCAGAAACATTATGCTAAGTGAATGAAGCTAATCGCAAAGATCATATATTGTATGATTCCTTTTATATGATATATCCAAAATAAGCAAATCCAAAGAGACAGAAAGCAAATAGGAGGTTACCAAGGGATTGGAGATGGGAAATGGGGAGTGATTATTTAATGGATTTATGGAGTGTTTTTATGAAAAAGTTTTTTAAAGAAAGCTGTTGGTTGCACAACATTGTGAATACATTGAATAGCACTGGATTGTAAACTTTAAAATGGTTAATTATGTATTAAGTGAATTTCACTTAAATTTTTTTTAAAAAAGGATTCATGGGCCGCCCCGGTGGCGCACTGCTACAGTGCGCTGCTTGAGAGTGCGGCGGCGCTCCCGCCGAGGGTTCGGATCCCACATACAGACCGGTTCCCGCTCACTGGCTGAGCGAGGCGCGGGAGCAACACCGAGGGTTGCGATCCCGTTGCCGGTCCCGGTCCGGTACGGGCGCGACACTGAGGGTTGCGATCTATTGCCGGTTACAAAAAAAAGACAAAAAGGAAAAAAAAAAAAGGATTCATGAGGTATATTTACCTTTTGTGCTTCCCAGAGGCAAAAGTTTTAAAGTATGAGGAATTATGATGCTGGAAAAGGATGACCATATTTAATGTGGCAACTCCAGTGTCTGGATATCTCTCCAAATTAATTTTTCACTCATCTCTTTGCTCAGAAGAATTTATTCTTAACACAAAGTATTTTACCCGGAATATACTGTAGTATCCACTAAGATAGGAAGAGGTCTGTGTTTTTTATAAAGGGTATGTTATTCTTCGGGGAAGCCCACGAGGGGCCCAGTTGCTCTGGAATTAACAAAGCTAATAAGGAACAAAAGATATTCCTAGATCCTGCATTTTAGGTGGCATTCTGTTTTTCCTGGGCCATATCATTCTGTCAGGCTACCATTTCCTTTTTATTCCTTTCGAAAAATTTTTGTTTTTTCCTTTCAAAAAAATTTTTATTGGGCCGGCCTGGTGGCGCACTGGATAAGTGCGCCGCTTGGGAAGCGTGGCGGCGCTCCCGCCCGAGGGTTCAGATCCCACATACAGACCGGTTCCCGCTCACTGGCTGAGCGAGGCGCGGGAGCAGCACCGAGGGTTGCAATCCCGTTGCCGGTCCCCGGTCCGGTACGGGGGCAACACTGAGGGTTGCGATCCGTTGCCCTGGCTGAGCAAGGCGCGGGAGCAGCACCGAGGGTTGCAATCCCGTTGCCGGTCCCCGGTCCGGTACGGGGGCAACACTGAGGGTTGCGATCCGTTGCCAGACACGGAAAAACAAAAAAAAAAAAAAAATTTTTTTATTGAGGTGCAAGTCATATAACATAAAATTAATGATTTTAAAGTGAACAATTCAGAGGCATTTAGGACATGACAGTATTATGTAAATACCAGCTCGGTATTGGTCCATAACATTTTCATCACCCCAAAAGGAAATCCTGTACTCATTAAGCAGTTGCTCTCCTATCACCCCTTTCCCTAGCCCCTGGCAACCACCAGTTTGTGTTCTATCTCTATGGATAACCTGTTCTAGATGTATCATATAAATGGAGTCATACAACATATGACCTTTCATGTTTGACTTCTTTCACTTAGCATAATGTTTTCAGGGTTCATCTATGTTGTAGCATGTATCAAAATCTCACCCCTTTTTATGGCTATATAATATTCCACTGTGTGTATGTACCACAATTTGTTTATTTATTTGTCTGTTGATGGACATTTGAGTTATTTCCACTTTTTGGCTATTGTGAATAGTGCTTCTGAGAGCATGTGTAAACGTGTTTGTTTGAGTCCATTTTTAAATTCTTATGGGCATGTACCTAGAAGTAGAATTGCTGGGTCATATGGTAGTTCTATTTTGAACTTTTTTTTTGGCAGCTGGCCACTGTGGGGACCTGAACCTTTGACCTTGGTGTTATAACACTGTGCTCTAACCAACTGAACTAACCAGCCAGACTCTATGTTTAACTTTTCAAGGAACTGTCAAACTGTTTTTCACAGTGGCTGAATCCTTTTACCTTCCTAACAGCAATGTGTATGAGGGTTCCAATTTCTGCACATCCTTGCCAGCACTTATTTTCTGTTATTTTGATTAAAGCCATCTTAGTGGGTGTGAAATGGTACCTCACTGTGGTTTTGATTTGCATTTCTCTAAATCACTAATGATGTTGAGCATCTTCATGTGATTGTTAGCTATTTGTACAGTCATGCGCTCCATAACGATGGGGATATGTTTTGAGAAATATGTCAGTGGACAATTACATCATTGTGCGAACATCATAGAGTGTACTTACACAAGCTTAGATGGCATAGTCTACTACACACCTAGGGTACCTGGTATAGCCTGTTGCTCCTAGGCTACAAACCTGTACAGCATGTTATCGTACTGGCAATTGTAACACAATGGTAAGTATTTGCATATCAAAACATAACTAAACATAGAAAGGGTACAGTAAAAATACAGTATAAAAGACAAAAAATGGTACACCTGTATAGGGCACTTACCATGAATGGAGCTTGCAGGACTGGAAGTTGCTCTGGGTGAGTCAGTGAGTGAGAGGTGAGTAAATGTGAAGGCCTAGGACATTCCTGTACGTTATTGTAGACTTTATAAACACTGTACATTTAGGCTACACTAAATGTATAAAAAAGTAACTGTGCTATAAAGTTATGATGGTTATGTCACTAGGCAATAGGGTTTTGTATCTCCATTATAATCTTATGGGACCATCATTGTATACACAATTTTTTGTTGACCAAAATGTTAGGTGGTGCATTACTGTATCTCATCTTTGGAGAAATGTCTATTCAAGTCCTTTTTTCCATTTTTAAAATTAGGCTGTTTGTCCTTTTGTTGTTGAGTTGTAAGAGTGTTTTATATATTCTTGACACTAGGCCCTTACCCAGATAACTTATTTGCACATATTTCTCCCATTCTGTATGTTGTCTTTTTACATTCTTCATAGTGTCCTTTGATGCACAGAAGTTTTTAATTTTGATGAAGTCCATTTTATCTGTTTTTTCTTTAGTTGTCAGTGCTTTTTTGGGGTTCATATCTTAAGAAACCATTGCCAAATGGAAGGTCATGAAGATTTAATCCTGATTTTCTTCCAAGAGTTTATGGTTTTAGCTTTTATGTTTAGGTCACTGATGCATTTTGAGTTAATTTTTGTATATACAATAGTATGAGGTAAAGGTCCACCTTCATTCTTTGGCATGAGGATATTCAGTTGTCCTAGCATCATTTGCTGAAGAGACTATTTTTTCCCCATAGAACGGTCTCGGCACCTTGTGAAAATCAATTGGCCATACATGTATGAGTTTATTTCTGGACTCTCAATTCTGTTCTTGTCATTTGCTTTTGTATGAGCTGAATTTGTTTTTCTCCCTTTGTTAACAGGATCGTGGAGTTGATAGCAGCATTTTCCAGAATCCCAAAAAGCTTCACCTAACTATTGGAATGTTGGTACTTTTGAGTGAGCAAGAAATCCAACAGACATGTGAGATGCTACAGCAGTGTAAAGAAGAATTCATTAAGTGAGTAATCCTCAGAAATGGGGAAGGGTGGTCAGCCTGGGTTGGCTTCTTTTTGGTATCACAAACTTGTTTTTGGACTAGGGAGTTGAATGACATGGGAACAAGTTTTGTTGACTCATCCATTTGTAACACGTAACATTGGACCATTGTCTGAAAAGTTTAAAATGGTTTTAAAGCATACAGTTACAGTTTTTTCTTTTTGCTGGCCAGTACAGGGTTCGAGCAAACCTGGGACTTTAGGGTTATCAGCACCATGCTCTAACCAACTGAGCTAACCAGCCAGCTCCTATTTACAAACTTTTATGGAAAGATTCTACCTTAAATTATACTAGTTCAATAGGCAAATTGTGTTCTTAAACAGGATATCCCATTATTTTCTCTTGTAGGAAATTCTCCTCATTATCTATCAGAGAGTATAGACTATTGTATTAGTTTTCTATGCTGCTGTAACACATTACTACAAGCTTAGAGGCTTAAAATAACACAAATTTATTATCTTACAGTTGTGTGGGTCAGAAGATGGGTATGGGTGTCATTGGGCTGAGGTCGAGGTGTCAGGGTTGTGATCCTTTCTGGAGGCTCTAGGGGAAAATCCATTTCCTTGCCTTTGAAGTCTGGCTTCTAGAGGCTGCCCACATTCTTTGGCTAGTGGTCCCTTTCCTGCATCTTCAATTCTAGTAGCATTGCATCTCCCTGGCTATTCTGTTGTCATATCTTTCTCTGTGGCCACAGCAGGGACAGGTTCTCTGTTGCTCAGGACTTGTGTGATTTGATTGAGCCCACCCAGATAATCCAGGCTGATCTCCCCATATCAAGTTCCTTAACCTTAATCACATCTGCAGAAAGTCTCTTTGCCACAAAAGAGCATATTTACAAATTCCAGAGAGTAAGATGTGGGGGGCCATTATTTGGGGGGGCCGTTATTCTGCCTACCACAGTAACTCAAACATTATGACATGATTCCCTAGGAAAGTCTTCATTGTATTTCAGCAACATTGACTTTCTTTTTACTTTTTTCAAAATACAGGTAATTTTAACTGAGTAAGGAAGGATATCAAAAACTGTCCAAGCAGTCTGTTTTAACTGAGGGAAAATATTATTCTTGGGGAAGAATTGTTATTCTTTTTTACTATAAAATTTTAATTACATATACATCTGACATAACAGCTTTATTTTAAGTAAACATCTCTTCCCCTCTTTTCCTTTACTCTTTTTACTTAAGATTGATGAAGAAGAGAAATTTGAAAACTGACTCACTCAGATAGGTTTTTAAAAGTTACATTGTTATAAACAGGTCCCATACTATTCTAACATGGCCTTGTAGAAATGGGTTACCTGGTTCATTGGGTAGAACAGGTAAAAGGATCTAAAATTTTTCTCTAGTTATGTTGTACATGAAACTGTGTTTTACAGTGACTTATTTGTAGGCCAACTATTCTTTTCCATTAATTGTTTTGAACACAAGATATTTTTCTTGAACAAAATTGTAAGCTGGTTGGGTTTGCAGTGGCCTATCCTTTCTGAATCTCAGACAGCAAAGAGTACTTCTTGTCTTGTTCTTTGCTCAGTGATGGGCATATCTGTTTTCTCTCAATCTTAGCTAAAACTTAAAATAATTTGTTGTTCATCATTAGATAAAGGTTGAGCATCCCTAATCTGAAAATCTGAAATCCAAAATGCTTCAAAATCCGAAACTTTTTTTTTTTTTCCTTTTTGTCTTTTTTCGTGTCCGGCAACAGATCGCAACCCTCAGTGTTGTGCCTGGACCAGACCGGGACCGGCAACGGGATCGCAACCCTCGGTGTTGCGCCCGCACCTCGCTCAGCCAGTGAGCGGGAACCGGTCTGTATGTGGGATCCGAACCCTTGGCGGGAGCGCCACCGCACTCCCAAGCGGCGCACTATAGCAGTGCGCCACCGGGCCGGCCCAAAATCCGAAACTTTTTGAGGGGCTGACATGACACTCAAAGGAAATGCTCCTTGGAGCATTTCAGATTTTGGATTTTTGGATTAGGGATGCTCAACCAGTATGTTTTCTGCAGATATTTCAGAATCTGAAAAAATCCAAAATCCGGAACACTTCCAGTTCCAAGCATTTCGGATAAGGAATACTCAAGCAATATTTGCAGTTTTCCTTTTGTAAAATAAAACTTTATCTTATAAAGCCGGGCAATTTTGCCTGGTTTAAGGGTTAGTTCTGATACTTTGACTTATTCCCAGTTCACTTTTTGCTTAACTAAACTGAAAGCAATTGTGTTTTCTTGGCCGCATTTGGGTAATCCTGCTAAGAAAACATTTAAAGGTGGATAAAATATTTGTTTAGAGAAGTATTTGTTCTTTTTACCTTATGAAAATCAGGTCACAGGTTTTTAATCATTGAAGCTTTATCCTAAGCTATGTGAAGATTTAGATGAGTTCTTCCCTTTTATGTCTCCTGGTGCCTTTTGTGACTAAATGCCAAATCTCAGCCCTTTAAGCATGTCAGAGTTGGTGTGCATAGGGAATAAAGAGCAGTCTTAATAGTTCTTAAGAAATCTTGACATGACAGGATGAAAACAGTAATTGTAGTTTTTCAAATTCAGCAAAGCCTTTGAAATAGCACAAACTTTCCTTACCAGAAATCTGCAGTGTATGCAGAAATTTTGTAGAGATGCTCTTTCCAAAAAGCTAGAAAGATTTGAAACCAACAAATAAAATAAAGCAAGCCTCCCCAATCTGCTTCTCTTACTTCCCCCTGCCACATGTTTAAAAAGTGTATAGTGCAAAATTAATTTACTTCTGAGGAGGAGGATGAGAATCAGAACTGGTTGTTTGGGTTGGTTAAAGGTACCTTGTTTCCTTAAATTGAAGAGACTTCTCCTTAAAAAAAAAAAAATAGTACTCCATTAAAGCCCTGGTGGAGTAAATTGTGCCATCTAGCTTTTTTTTCTTCCCTTATTCTTGCTCTTTGATCTCAGTATTTGCACTTGGTCTGCTTAGAAAGAATGTCAATAAATAATGGCATTTCTAACCTGTACTTTTTATGATGTAAATATCCCAGACTAGAATATGAAAAGGAAAACATCGGGGGAAATGAATAGACCTGTACATACTTTAATTTGATTGTTTTTTAAATTGGAGTATTTATTTATTTATTTATTTATTTTTCAAAAGATGACCGGTAAGGGGATCTTAACCCTTGACTTGGTGTTGTCAGCACCACGCTCACCCAGTGAGCTAACCGGCCATCCCTATATGGGATCTGAACCCATGGCCTTGGTGTTATCAGCACCACACTCTCCCGAGTGAGCCATGGGCCGGCCCTAAATTGGAGTATTTAAATAAATGTGACTACTGTGGTGCTATATAGATATTTTAAAGAAATGGGTAGTTGAATATTTGTTTTAAATTTGGGGGTAGTTTTTGAATTTAAAGGATGCCATCTGACCAGAAACAGGATTTTCATTTCCATTCTTAGACTAAAGGCTCATGTAGCTCTACAGATTTTGAATGAATTAATCAGTGCTCAGTAAATTCTCAACTATAAATGTGTCCTTTTTGACTTTGTGAGATGTAGAATACAAGCAGTGCAATGGCCCTGAGTTTGTAGTCTGGCAAATATGCCAGCACTTCTTCAGCTCCACTTGCCTAAGTGTTTCCAGTAGGCCTGAGGCCAAACCAAATAAGTTTAAAAGGGAAGGGACAAGAAAGAGGAGAGAAGAAGAGGAGAGAAAATACCCATTATCAAATGTTAATATCTAATTATTGCCTCAGTTATCACTCAGTTGGAAAGTATGCTCACTGATATACCAGGTGGAATAATGTGCTCACCAAGATAATGAGCATTTTATCAGGCAAACCACTGGGTTTCTTTAATCTCCCTCTTGATAAATCTTAGGAGTAGGTTAAAGGAGTTTGTGTTTCTACTCATAAAGACGACTTTGGATCCTGTTTCATTATTTCATTTTGTTGTTGTTCTTGGTATCCCATTTAATTCC
>NW_007728783.1:390534-409544 GCF_000696425.1 Galeopterus variegatus | reverse complement strand
TTGATTAAAGCTACAGGCCTCAGATAACATTTAAGAGATTGGCTCATGTTTTTAAATGTCCCACTTGTTATTAGAAGTTGCCACAGGGAAACTTATGGTCAGGGTCATAATTTTTCTTAATCAGGTATCTGCCTAAAATAGTTGAGATGTTTAGTTTCTTACTGAGAAAAATTCTGGTCTTTGCAATAGTATGGCCTTGAAGTTTTAAGGGAATCTTTATCATTAGGACTCCTAGGCTACAAAGAGCATCCCTGTGGCCTGGATTCAATATCAAGACAACTTTGTTTGTTTTTTGGAATTGTCTTTTCATAGATCCTAAAGTTCTTTTGTCCTTGAGCTTACATTTTATTTTTTTCCCAGAAAAATTTAGTAGGTTTATTTATAATTGTATAAAGTTGAACTGCTAGGGCCGGCCCGTGGCTCACTTGGGAGAGTGTGATGCTGATAATACCAGGGCCGCCGGTTCGGATCCCTATATAGGGATGGCCGGTTAGCTCACTTGGGAGAGCGCGGTGCTGACAACACCATGTCAAGGGTTAAGATCCCCTTACCAGTCAGCTTTTAAAATAAATAAATAAATAAAGTTGAACTGCTGATACTTGTTCACTGGAACATTTTGTCTTGCATTAATGCTTTATTTCACCACATTTATATTAAAAATTCACCCACAAATGAAAAGGGAAAAACTGCCAATACTTGATTTCTGTTCCCTGTTTTTCCACTTGCAGTCACATACTTGATACCTTTTGACCCCATGGAAAGAATATGGAATGTTCAGAATTACCAATAACAGGAAGAAGAGAATTTTTTTTTTTTTTTTGGAGAATGAAATGTTTCTCATCATAATGGATTCTTAAGCATGTTCTCCACGTATGTGGCATGCTAGCTGGATGTCTTTTGGCATAATTGTTACACATTTGGTGTGGATAGCACATGGTTGGTGTCTCAAAAAGGCCAACCAGATAGGCCTCGCTTGCCTCCTGCAAAGCACAAGTAGCTGCACTCTGGAGGCACAGATCTGGTTTAAAGGCCTGAACAATTTCTCACACCACATGCTGGAAGGAAAGTTTGTAAATCAGAAGTTCAGTGGATTTCTGATAATGTCTGATTTCATAGAGTGCCGAAGTGCCAGGCCTGTAATGATGAGGTTCTTCATCCTTCTAGTAAAGGGCATTCTCTTGTGTGCAGCTTTTGGAGCCAGTTGTTTCCTGGGTGTTTTACCACTGGTTTCTTTGCAGGCAGTCCGTTTGTATAAGCCATAGTGTAGAAACCTCCTGACTTACCCACTTCTCTTGCTGGAGTTCCAGGAACTAGAGATGGCACTGGCATTACAGAGTGACAGCAGCACGGTGCATTTATGTTTTTTTTCCTTCATTCCTGGTGTGCCAAGTTTTGTTGTATTATCATTTCTCTTCTTTTTGACAGACTTTCTTTGGCCATTCTTTTAGAGCAGTTCTGCTGCAATGAATTCTCTTAGTTTTCCTTCATCTGAGAATGTCTTTATTTCATCTTCATTCCTGAAAGATGTTTTCTCTGGATATAGAATTCTGTACTTACAGTTCTTTCATTCAGCACTTTAAAAATGTTGTTCCACTTCATTTGAATCATTGTTCCCTTAGTAATGAATGCCTCATTTTACTCTGGTTGCTTTCAAGATTTTTTCTTTGCCTTTTAGATTTCAGCTGTTAGATTACGATAAATCCAGGAGGGAATTTTGTTGTGTTTATCCTGTTTGGGGATTACTGAGCCTCTTGAATCTATTGGTTTATGTCTTTAGTCAAATTTGTGAAGTTTTCAGCCGCTATTTTTTCATATATTTCACTACACTCTTTCTCCTCCTCCTCTTTCTGGAACTCTGGCCTGAATATTAGGCTTTTTGGTATTTTTCTATAGATTCTTGATGATCTGTTCTTTTTTTTTTTCCCAATTATTTTTCTCTTTATTGTTTAGATTCATTATTCATATTTGATGTTTCTTTTGATCTATCTTCAAAATCAACGACTCTTTCCTCTATTATTTCTGTTCTGCTATTGAACCCATCAAGTGAGTGTTTATATTTTGGTTGTTATGTTTTTCAGTTCTAATATTTCCATTTGATTCTTCTTTATAACCTCTATTTCTTTGCTGAGACATTCTGTCTTTCCATTAGTTTCAAGAGTGTTTACCCTATCTCGTTGGAGCATGTTTATAATATCTGCTTTAAGGTTGTTGTCAGGCACTTAATTCCAACATCTGTGTCATCATGTTGTTTTGACTGTTCATCTCTTTTCCCCTGCAAATTGAAATTATTTTGGTTCTTTATATGCCAAGTCATTTGAGATTGTATCCTGGAAATGTTGAATGTTATATCATGAGGCTCTAGGTCTTGTTTAAATGCTAAGGTGAATGTTGACTTTTTTTGTTTTAAACAAATATTTGACCTGGTTAGTTTCAACTTGCAAGTTCTGTTCAGCCTTCTGTGGGTGGGGCTCCCAAAGTCATTTCAGTTTTTGGAGTCTTTGCAGTGCTATTTAGATCTGCCCTGCATGTGCCCAGAAACTCATCTGGGACTTGGCTGGTGGCTATTCTTATAGTTCAGAATGACCTTATTGTTAGGAGGATACATACTGAATTATTTTAGGTGTGATGAGTCATGATGAGAACTTTTCAAATTGTTCCATTTATTATAAAGGATATTTTAAAGGATACAAATAAACAGCCAGACAAAAAGATACATAGGGTGAAGTCCAGAAGGGTCCTGAGTGCAGGAGCTTCTGTTCCCATGGACTTGGGGTGCGCCACCCTCTCAGCATACTGAGTTGAGCTATCCAGAAGCTCCCAGTACCATGTTTTTATGCAATGACAATATTAGCATGTGACAGCATTCTTCTCAAAATTGTCCAGAGTGGCTTCCCTCTTTATAGTAGAAATCGATTTAATATTTACCAGAGATTTATTAAGCGTCCGTTTTATATGTCTGTAAAAACATTTTATATGTCTATAAAGGCATTGTGCCAGTGCTGGGGATACAGGAGTTGGTAAGATGGAGAGAGTGCCTACCCTCATGGGGCTTGGAGAAGGCTGTATATAGCGAACTGGGTTTCAGTTTGACACAAGGCCTTTTCTGGTTGAAGTACAGGTCTGTGCAAGGAGTCTGGGAAGAAAATAGGATGGTGGGGTTTTACTTAACATAAAAGTAATATATGTTAATTTTAGAAAAGCCAAAAATTGCAGAAAAACTAAAATATCACTTTTAATTTACCACTTAATTGCCATTAACACTTTGGAGTATATAGTCCCATACGTTTTATACACATATATGTATGTTTTTTCTTTGAGGTATAGTTTACGTACAGTAAAATGCAGAGATCTTAAGTGGAGTTGGTAAGTTTTGTCAAATGCGTACACTCACATAACCTCACCCCAGTCAAGATGTGGAACATTGCTATCACCTCATGAAGCTCCCTCATGCCCTTTTCCAGTAAATTCACTTCTTCCAGAAACAACCACTGTTATGATTTCTGTTGTCATGGATTAGTTTTGCTTGTTCTTTAATGTCTTATAAGTAGAATTATTCAGTACAGTTGTTCTTCTTTGTCCACGAGGATTGATTCCTGGAACCCAGCAGATATCAGAATCTGTGGAAGCTCAAGTCCCTTATATAAAATTGCATAGTATTTGCATATAACCTATGTACACCCTCCCTTATATTTTAAATCATCTCTAGGTTACTTATAATACCTAATATAATGTAAATGCCATGTAAATAGTTATATTTTAAAAATTCATATTATTTTCTCTTTTTGTATTATTTTTATTGTTTTTCTTTTTCCAAATATTTTCAATCTGTGTTTATTTGAATTCGCATATGCAGAACCCTTGGATACATAGGGCTGACTCTATGTACACTTTTGTCTTTGGCTTCTTTTGCATATTTTTTTATTTTAACTTTTTAATAGATAATACATTTAGAAGGTTCTAAATTTTAAAGGTGGAAAGGATGTGCGGTGAAGAGTTTCCTTATCACTGCTCTCCCACCAACCACCTGCTCCTCTTTAGAGGCAAGGAATGTTTCTAGTTTCTTTGTATCCTTCCAGAGATTGTATGTATGTCCATATGTATATATTCTTATACCTATCTTTTTCACAAATAGCATAGCATGCACATTGTTGTGTACCTTTTTTAAAACTTAAAGACGTAATGGTTCCATATGAATACCTAAAAAAGCTTCCTAGTCACATATATGGCTTACTTATTGCTCATAGTATTCTATTTATCCAATGAGCCCCATGTTATTGGACTTTTAGTCTGTTGCCAATCCTTTGCTACTCCAAACATACCTCAGTTAAAACTCTATGCACTAATTATTTCTCATGAGTATGAGTGTATTGTTATTACACCATTTCAGGAGGGACATATTGTCTGGTTGTTTCTTTTTTGTGTGGTGTTAAGCTTGATCAACGGGTTCAGCTGTGGTCACCATGATTCATTGTTTATAGAGTTCCCATTTATAGAGTTCTTTATATTTTTCCCCAGCCTTTTGCCTAAGTTTTAGTAGCCATTGACGATCATTGTCTAGACCCATTATTTTGTCAGCGGTTGCAAAATGAGGATATTCTAATTTTGTCATTTGGCACAATTAGAATTCTGCATTTATTAGTTGGAATTCTTCTGTAAAGAACTGTGGTTGATTATGTAGCTAAATTCATAATTATTTCCTTAGGATGGGCTCCTAGAAATGGAATTGTGTGGGCGTAGGGTTTCTGTTCTTGAAGGCTTTTTATAAATATTGCCAGATTGCTCTTAAAGATGTAATATCAGTAAACACCTCTACCATTGTTATACGAGTGAAACACTGTTCGTAACTTGTAGAGATAGTGAAGAGAATTGGATGCCCGAGAGAGAGACCAACATAGTAAACGTCTTTGTCCATCAGAACTGTCATTCCTTGACATTTTCTATTAGATAGTGCTAATAATGGGTATTGGGGTAAATATAGTGTGTCATTGGAAATACTGTTCTGTGTTTTCCAATCTGTGTGCACTGAACATTTATTCATATTGAAATTAGAAGGACAATTAGATAATTTTGTTAGAAAAAAAGCACGACTTCATTTTTATAATATTTGACTATGTTTATTAACCATGTTTCAAAATATAATAGCCCTTTTAGCTTAAACAATTATAAAACTCTAATGTTTTTCTATTTTTTTCTTTGCAGTGATATTTCTGAGGGCAAACCACTGGAAGTAGAGATGGCAGGGATAGAATACATGAATGATGATCCTGGCATGGTGGATGTTCTTTATGCCAAAGTTCATATGAAAGATGGCTCCAACAGGTATATTTCTGGAATACTCCTTTGTTTCAACTGAGAGGTACTTAAAAGCATCCCTGGAACTTCAATTTATTTTGATTCCCTTTCTTTGAGATCTTATTATTGTAAAGAATGTGTCAGTTCTTTCTTCCTTTTTTTAAAATAGTAAGCTAATATCTTGAAAGAGGAATTTGTTGTAGGAAAAAGTATGTATCAGACGTTTTATCTAATAACTATTAAGTTACTTGAATAGTGGGTATTGTTAGCAACAATCTAGTCTTTGTGGAACTCAGTGTTGCTTTCATGTTTTCCAGGATAATAGGAGGCAGAAAGGATGGCATTTTAGGATGTGAGTTTCAAATGTGATGTAACGTAGATGTAGTGAGAATACCAGGACAAAATGGGAATGAAAACGTTACCAACTTTGTAGGAATATTAAGATTAAATTAATCTATGTAAAATGATTAGAACAGTGCCTGATACATACTTACATCATCAAAACATCAAAAAATGTTTAGTCTCTTTAGATTTTGTTATTACCACACTTAGATCACTTTTACGGATTCTCAGTCCAAGCAATTTCTAAGGCTGTTCTAGGCATTTAGAGCCATTTCCAAAGGTAGTGCCCCTTATTAGTTGACTCAAGGCCTCTGGTGAGTAGAGAAAGCCCAAGTTGAATTGGAAGTTTATTTTTTTGTGGTCTTTTCATTTAGGTCAAGGTAGAACAGGGCTCACACTGAATCAGTAAACTCTCTGGAGAATATCTGAGTCTCTAGGCAGGCCCCAAATTTATTTGCTTTCCTACAGGATCTCTTACAAGATTTCTGTTATGCTAATTCTAATTGATAATCCCAACTATCTCTTACCTCAATTCAATTGGAAATGAATTTGGATGGGAAGGAATTAAAAATGGTATAGAATCTGTTTTTTTGTGTTCTTTGCCAGATTTTTCTCTTCTAAAGAGCATTCTGATGACTGTACCTTAAAAACCAGGGGTACATTGTTACTTAACAGGAGATCATATACTAGGACATCTAACTATCCAAGTGCCTTCACAGCATTGTAGAACTACTATGTATGGAGCAGATGATTTTTCAGCTTTGTGAATAGAAACAGTGAGTGATCTGAGAAATTCTCAAACTTTTTAGTCTCATAATCTCTTTAAATTCTTAAAAATTATTGAGAACCCCAAAGAGCTTTTGTTTATTGGGTTATATCTGTCAATATTTACCTTATTAGAAATTAAAACTGAGAAATGTAGTATTTGTTAATTCATTTGAAAATAATAGCAATAAAATCATTTCTTGTTTACACAAGTAATATATTTTTCATGAAAAATCACTCTATTTTCCAAACCAAAAAAATCTAGTGAGAAAATAGGCAAGGCTTCACATTTTTGTAAATTTCTGTAATAGAAGACAACTGGCTTCTCATATCTGCTTCTGCACTCAGTCTATTGTAGTACATTGTTTTGAATGAAGTATATAAGAAAATCTGGCCTTACACAAATACGTAGTTGGGAAAGAAAAGAGTACATTAATGACCTTTTCAGAAAATTGTGGACATTTGATACTACACTACAACTTGACAAGTCATAGTGTCTTAAAGGTTAGTTGCAATGCAGAATCTGAAACCATATCAATGAATGTTTTGTGCTATGTTACATGAAAATCCATTGGTTTGTCTTGCATTTTGACTGAATCTTTAACCCGTGCACAATTTTGTAGCATTGGTTATTTAGAAGATACTGGTTCACTGAGTTACACATATCTTCCAATGTTGACACATTTCATTATTAAAATGCAATATTAAAAACATGTTAATATAACTACCAATTTCATTAAAATCTTTTAAGTATTGGGAAGCTGTCAAACTCATGGTGGCAGATATGCATTTTCCAAAATTCTGATTTTCACTTGAAAGTTCAGATTTTATTATTGGCAAAAAATACTGACATGTTTTCCTTGAAGTTTTTTTTTGAGAAAATTTCTGCCAAATAGCCAAGTCTGAATAACCATAATTTGTCTGTCAGTTGTTCTTTCAAGTAAAAATGGTGTTCCATGGAGCAGTTCATGTGAGGAGTTCCATGTGAGGCTAGTTCAGCTCACAACTCAGACAGCTCACAAGTGCTTTTCTTTCAGACAGCTGTATACTTCAGTGTACAGCCCAAGTGCTTTATACATACTGCTAATTTCATCATACAGAATATTTAAAAGATGTGTATTTAAGAGCTGAGATTTAATAAAATTTATCATTCTTACTACTTCACAAGGATAAAGGAAACTGGCTTTTGAAAAGCTGGGGCCGGCCGGGTGGCGCACTGCTATAGTGCGCCGCTTGGGAAGTGCGGTGGCGCTCCCGCCGAGGGTTCGGATCCCACATACAGACCGGCCGCTCACTGGCTGAGCGAGGGGCGGGAGCAACACCGAGGGTTGCGATCCCGTTGCTGGTCCCGGTCCGGTACGGGCGCGACACTGAGGGTTGCGATCCGTTGCCGGTCACGAAAAAAGACAAAAAGGAAAAAAATAAAAAATAAAAATAAATAAAAAGCTAGTGAGTGTATAGTGAAGAATATACTTCTACTAGTAGTACAGTTTGCTGCCACTGCTATAATTTATGTCAAGGTGCCAGCATTTTTACCCACTGTTGCTTTTGCACCATCCACGCAAATGTCATCCCAGTGAAAAAGGCAAATAATATTATATAACCATTATAAAAATAGTTTTGACCTCATGGCCTCCCTGAAAGAGTCTTGGATCTCCAGATGTCTATAGACCACATTGTGAGAACCTCTGGCATAAGTAAGATTTTATTTCATTTAGGATTGCATAGTTTCCCGGGAAATTATAATTAACTTTTGATTAGCACTTACTCTTGTCTTTCACTGTGCTTAGATTGTATTATCTCCATTTAATCTTTGCAGTGTTTGTATAAGATAGATACCATGTCCATCTTGTAGATCAGGGAAATTCAGAGAGCTTAAATAATTTGGCGAAGGTACACATAAATAGCAAAGCCATGTCATAACAGATTTTTAGTGTGTGTTTGCTAGGTTGAATAGGATAGACTATGTTCCAATTCTTACTCCTAGAATAAAATGGAAAATTTTGATCCATTTTTTTTGAAAGTGGTAAAATTCACATAACATAAAATTCATCATTTTAACCATTTTAAATTGTATAATTCAGTGGCATTTAGTACATTAACAACCATTATTTACCCAGCATTTAGTACATTCTGCAAACCATTATTGCTGTCTAGTTCCAGAACATTTTTATCACCCTGAAAGGAAATCCATACCCATTAAAATGCAGTTACTCCCCATATCACCTCCTCAGCTCCCGGCAACCACTAATCTCTGTCTCTATGGATTTGCCTATTGTGGATATTTGTATAAATGAAATCATACAATATGTGGTCTTTTGTGTCTGGCTTCTTTCACTTAGCATAATATTTTCAAGGTTCATGCATGTTGTAGCGTGTGTCAGTACTTTATTCCTTTTTATGACTGAATAACAAATAGCTCATGTATGGAGATACCACATTTTGTTTATCCATTCATCATTTTGACGGACACTTGTGTTGTTTCTACCTGTTGGCTATTGTGAATAGAGCTGTATTCAATTCTTTTGGGCTGATTTTTTAAATGTATTAAAGTCATGGCTTTTTATTCCTTGATCAACCATATAATATCACAGTGTGTCATGGCCACTCAGCCTGACCTCTGTTAGTTTCCGTATCCTTTGAGATGGAATTTATTTAATTTTTGTTAGTGCTATTGTTGATGCTGCTGCTGTTAGATTGCATAGTTTCTGGGGAAATTACAACTAACTCTTGGTTAGCACTTACTCTTGCCTGGTATTGTGTTTAGATTGTATTATCTCCATTTAGTCTTCGCTACATCTATATGAGGTAGATACTATTATGCAACTATGCAATTTAAACCTTGCTATTGTAAAACTACAATCTGTGCTAGCCTTAGACATACAGTTAACATGAAACCATGTGGAAAATTACATGAGATTTCAATGTTTCATCAAAATAGTGAATTTTTCTTAAATCTAGGGCTTTAATTCTGTTTTAACATACATATGACACAAACTCCACAGTTTTGGTTTATACTATCCTTAGTGGCTCCCAGAGGGGAAAAGAGTGGTCATTGGGAAAGGATGATAAAGTCATTTCCTTAAGTGTTTTCACTGGATATGTTTACCTTTTGCTTTAACAGTTAGTCCCTTGGTTCTATAGGTCTTCATGTATAGAAAATAGCAGCTTTGAGATTGAAAGAAAATAAGAGGTATAGAAACTCAATGTCTTTCAAAGACTGTGCTCAGACATAGTTTGTCCCCACACAAATGGAAGGGTAAGGGCTCAGAAGGTGAATACACCCTGTATTTTCCCACAAATCCAGTCCTACACATTTTGTACACTTCCTGTTGTCAAGACTTTGTAAGTTAAAAAGTCTTGTGAAATGTACACTGAATTGAATTCACTAATGTGATTTTGTTAGTCTGATTCTGTTGCTTATAATAAAATACACAGAACTGGGTAATTATTAAGAAAACAAAATTTATTGCTTACAGTTTTGGAGGCTTACAGTTTCCACAGTGCAGGGAACACATCTGGTGAGGGTCTTGGTGGTGGTGACAGTGACCCAGTGGTCTCAAATTGCAGAAAATGGTCAAGCAGAGAGCAAAACTCTTCATGTGCTTTCCTTTTAAATTCCTCAGAGCCATGCCCCTGACCACCATTATTAATCCATTTGCTATGTGGCATGGTCCTACACAATCTAATGACCTCTTCCAGGCCCCACCTTTAATTACCATAATAGGATTTCCCACCCTCAACAGTTAACAGTGGAGATTAAGCCTCAGTGAGGTGGGGAGGTTGGGGCATCCAATCTACAACAGTGATCAACCAAGAATATTTTTGAGAAATTCCCATCTCTCTTACAGCTCTGTTTTCTCTTTTCTATGTCCATTCCTCTTCACAAGAAGAGCCATGTTTGTGTTATTTCAAAAAAGATTTGTAGATTCCCCTCCCCAACTTTGCTGTATCTAAAGGACTTATTCACCTCTTTTAATTCAATCTGAAAACTATTTGAATGCCTCCTTTGTGCAAGGTATTTTGCAAGGCTGTGCAAATTAATACAGAAGTGAGTAAGACAAGGCCCTGATTTTAAGCAGCATTCAATCTTTTGTTTCTTTATGTGAAAAGACAACTCAATACAAGAGATGTGGAGAAGCAGCCATGTTGTAATAAAAATACACTCAACTTTCTTTGTATGCTTTCATATATTTTACATTAAAGATTTCCGTTAAGTGATTGAATATGAAATGCCTGACTTTTAAAAGGATGGAACCATTTAAATCAGATTTTTCCTCTGCGAAGTAGAAAAAAGAAGAAAAGGAACAGTTCAATCCAAAAATGGGTAAACAGCATGGAAAAAAGTGGAATGAGTAGAAATTAAAAAGTAAGATGGTGTGAAGTCCAGACATACAATAATTATATGTTAATAGAATCAACTTGTCAGTTAAGATATCCCAAGATTAGATGCAAACAAAATTTAGTTATATGCTTTTTATAAAAGACACATCTACAGCACATGTTGAAATAGTACAAAGCTCTGTTAATTGTTTCTTTTGCTGTGCAGAAGCTTTTTAGTTTGATATAATCCCATTTGTTTATTTTTCCTTTGGTTGCCCGTGCTTTTGGGGTTGTATTCATGAAGTCTGTGTCCAGCCCTATTTGCTGAAGTGTTTCTCCTATGTTTTCTTTAATAAGTTTTATTGTTTCAGAGTGTATATTTAAATCTTTAATCCATTTTGAGGTGATTTTAGTATGTGGTGAGAGGTATGGGTCTAGTTTCATTCTCCTGCATATGGATATCCAGTTCTCCCAGCACCATTTGCTGAAGAGGCAGTCCCGACCCCAGTGAATAGGCTTGGTGCCTTTGTCAAAGATCAGATGGCCATAAGTGTGTGGGTTGATTTCTGAATTCTCTATTCTGTTCCATTGATCAATGTGTCTGTTTTTATACCAGTACCATGCTGTTTTGGTTATTATAGCTTTGTAGTATAGTTTAAAGTCAGGTAGTGTTATGCCTCCAGCTTTATTTTTTTTGCTCAGCATTGCTTTGGCTATGCGAGGTCTTTTGTTATTCCATACAAATGTCTGGAGAGTTCTTTCCATTTCTGAGAGAAATGTCATTGGAATTTTGATGGGGATTGCATTGAATTTATATATCACTTTGAGCAGTATGGCCATTTTCACTATGTTGATTCTTCCAATCCAAGAACATGGGATATCTTTCCATCTTCTTGTATCCTCTCTAATTTCTCTCAGCAGTGGTTTGTAGTTCTCATTATAGAGACTTTTCACATCCTTGGTTAGCTCAATTCCTAGGTATTTTATTTTTTTGGTGGCTATTGTAAATGGGCAGGCTTTCTTGATTTCTCTTTCTGCATGTTCACTATTGGTGAATAGAAATGCTACCGATTTTTGTGTGTTGATTTTGTATCCTGCTACTGTGCTGAACTCATTTATCACCTCCAAGAGTTTTTTTGTAGATACTTTAGGCTGTTCGATATATAGGATCATGTCATCTGCAAACAGAGACAGTTTGACTTCATCTTTTCCAATCTGGATGCCCTTTATTGCCTTCTCCTCTCTGATTGCTCTGGCTAGTACTTCCAACACTATGTTGAATAGGAGTGGTGAGAGTGGGCATCCTTGTCTGGTTCCTGTTCTTAAAGGAAAAGCTTTCAGCTTTTCCCCATTCAGGATGATATTGGCAGTGGATTTATCATATATGGCTTTAATTATGTTGAGATACTTTCCGTCTATACCTAACTTATAGAGGGTCTTCGTCATGAATGATTGTTGAATTTTATCAAATGCTGTTTCAGCATCAATGGAGATGATCATATGGTCCTTGTGTTTGATTTTATTAATATGGTGTATCACAGACCTAACAGAATTAATATTGCACATATAGGCTTAAAGAAAAAAATGCATTATTAGCAATAGAGAGGGCTATTATATATGATAAAAAGTCCAATTTACCAGTGAGCTATAACAATTCTAAACTTGTATGAACCTAATAGAACAGCCTCAAAGTAGATTAAGCAAAATTTGTATAATTAATTTTTTATTAGGGAGCAATGGAGAAATTCATCATCATAGGAGGAAATTGCAACATACCTCTCAATTGGTAGGTCACGCAGGTGTAAAATCAGTAAAGGTACAGAATATCTTAACAAGCCTCATCTAATAGTTGTTTCTGGAGTTATATCGCTGGCAGTTAGAGAATTCATATTCTTTTCAGGCAACAGAACAGTTGAAAAAAATTGATTACATACTGGATCATAAAGTAAGGCTTAATACATTTCAGTGAGTTGGTATCTTATGATCATATTTTCTTTTTTCTTTTGGCAATTGGCCGGTATGAGGATTCGAACCCTTGACCTTAGTGTTATAACACTCCACTCTAAGCAACCGAGCTAAGTGCCCAGCCCCACAGATCATGTTTTTTGACCAGAGATAAAACAAAGCTACCTAAAATTACCAAGTTATTAGAAATAATAAGAGTTTAGTAAGGTGGTTTTCTATATCAGTATTATAAAATCAATTGCTTTTCTTTGTACCAACAATAGAGAACATCCTTTAAAAGAAAACACCATCCATTTACAGTAGCAACAAAAATTATAAGGTTATTAGGAATAAATATGACAAAGCATGTGCAGGACCTTTTTGCAGATAATTATAAATAAATTGAGAGACTGTCCATTTTCAACAGTAGGTGGAGGGGAACAACTGGCTGGTACGGGGACTGAACTCTGGATCTTGAATTCCACGTTCTAACCAACTGAACTAACCAGCCAGCCCTTAGACGATTTAAAAAAAAAAATTTTTTTTTAAAAATTATATTATTACACAGAAATTTTTTTTCAATTGTAATTTTGTTTTGGCAGCTGGCTGGTACAGGGATCTGAACCCTTGATGTTGGTGTTATCAACACCACACTGTAATAGATTCAGTTTTATAAAGATGTCAATTGTCCCCAGATGCTTCTATGTAAATTTAATGTACTTATGTACTACATATGTAATCGAAATGAGGGGTCAGGAATAGGAGGAGAAGGTGTACATTTAAAAGCCATTACTATAGTCCAGGTAAGAAGCAAAGCAGGCCTAAACTAGAGCACGAGCAGTAAGAATCAATACATGGATGCAGGAATGCTAAAATCTGCTGGATTTGGCAATTTTCTGAAATTGGAGAGTGGGAGTAAGATGAGTATGATCCACCATGACTAAGGTGGTTCATCTCAGGAATGCAAGATGAATTAGGACCAGGAAATCTAATAATAAATATCCTACTTGATAGGTCAAATTAAAAAATAATATCTAAATACATGCCTAAAAGACTTGGGATAAAATTCAAACCTTTTCTTATTAGAAGCTTTTGGAAAATAGAATGCCCAATATGATAAATATCTATTTTAAAGGAATAATCAACAATCATATTGAATGGCAATATACTATTACATTACAATCAGAAAGAACCTAAGGTTGCCTACGATAACCATTAATATTAAACACATTATTAAAGTCCTCACTAATACCTAAGCTATAAAAACAGAGACACTTAAAAAGACAAAGTTATTATTTTCATATAATATAAGTCTACTAAAAATACATTAAAGAGCTTTAAAATTGATAAGGGATCAGTAAACGTGCTAACAAGCGACTGGACAAAAGATAAATACCCCAAAATACATAGTTTAGTACTTACAAAAAACCAGGTACTGTATTAGACACCATAAGGGACACAGAAATGGGTAAAATGAGCTGGTGGAGTCCAGCAGTGTAGTGGTGTTTACGACTAATTGACCGCAACCAGTTATAGCAGTTACAGATTTCTTTGTTCCTTCTCCACTCCCGCTGCTCTGCTTGACTAGCCTGAAAAAATAAAGGGGTGGGGGGAGTGGCTCTTACTTTGAGGAGTTTAAATCTAATTAAGATTTAATCTATTAAAAGAAAGACTAATTTTAAAAGTAGAAAAAAATTAAGTAGATGTTTGATAAGTGACATGAGAAGGTCACTGCTGGTAAAAGTATAAATTAGGACAACTTTCCAGAAAACAAGTTGACCCTTTATTCCAAAAATTTTATTTTATATTTCTTGGACTTGCTAATTCTCCCTATAGGAATTTATCCAATGGAATTAATAAGACATGTGGCCAAGTATTGCTATATGAAAATATGTTATAGTATCATATATAATGCTAAATACTGGCAACAATTTAAATAGTCATCAAAATCAGATTGGTGGGAAATAAACTATAGAACATCAATAGAATAGAGAATGCAACGGATTGACTAAAAATTATGCCTCAGGAAAATGTTCACTATAGCATATTATATGATAAAAGGAGATTACAAAACAATTTGTAAATATACAATTGTAAGAGAGAAATAAGTCAGTCTGTGTATATCAAAATCTTATCAGTAGTTATTTCTGGATAGCAAAGAATTTATTTTCTTTCAGCTTATTATTTATTTATTTATTTATTTTTAACAATGTTGGTATAACAGGCAAATGTTATGCTTAAGTAAAAATCTTATCAGTAGTTATTTCTGGATAGCAAAGAATTTATTTTCTTTCAGCTTATTATTTATTTATTTATTTATTTATTTTTAACAATGTTGGTATAACAGGCAAATGTTATGCTTAAGTATACCTACCGTACTTGGCCAGGTAAAGGTCAGTAGTAATTAGTATGTGCTTGGAAGTGGTAGAATTATAGTTTGACCCAACTCTGATTGTAAAGCCTGCGCTCATGAGAGGGCAGAAAAAGGACATTAAGAATAAGTGAGTATGGTCTACTCTTTTGAGCAGTTTGGTGAGAAGAAAAAGTATATGTATGTATGCATTAGAGTTAAATTCCACAGTTCTGCAGCATAGAGTAACCGTACATAGTTTGCCATCTTCCTTTCACAGCCAGACTTTTTTTCATTTTTCTCTTATAAAAGGAAAACCTTACAGTTGGTAAAGTGAAAATTAAATGGCTTGTTTCCCCCTTGCTCTGACTGTCCCAGTTTTCTTCCCCAGAGCGAATACTGCTGAGAATCATTGTCTATGCATATTATTTTACACAAATGAGATCACATTACTTATATTCTGCAGTTCATTCTTCTCATGAAATATAACGTAGACATTACTTTAACGTCAGTGTATATAGGTATTATGAAATACTACTATATCAGTCTTTTGAAGCTATAGCCTATGTACCATAGGACTTCTTTGCTTAAAAATCTCCCATCATTTCACATCATCTCTTGAATTAATAATCCTCATTCACAGTCTTCCAGTATGACACCAACTTAATTTTTGATCTTTATCTCACACTACCTTGTACCTGCCCCAGGTCCCAGCTTACTTCACTGCTTTTTGGTGATCCTTTGTGTCTTTGTTATTATTGTTTCTTGTGACTAAAATTTCCATCATACTATTCCTTATCATTTGTGTTCAAATGCTGTCGATTTCCTTCTTGCCATCCTTTCTTCTTCTTTTTCTCAGGCAGACTATAAGATTCTTGGTGGCAGTGAGTATGTGTTTTTCAGTTTCATATATCCAGTGCCTTTTATAATGCATGGTTTATGTGTAGATGTTCAGTGAATGTTTGTTATTTAAGTCATTTATTCATTTAACTGATATACATAGATGCATTGAGTGCAGATAGCTTCTTGTCCTACGCCCATCCTCTTTGTAGCCTATTCCGGTCCTAACCCAACTATAATCTCTTCCACTTTTATCTTGTTATTATTTATTTATTTTTGGCAGGTGGCCAGTAGAGGGATCAAACCTGGACCTTGGTGTTATCAGCACCACACTCTAACCAACTGAGCTAACCGGCCAGTCCTTCTACTTTTAAATTACCCAAAGCACTTTGTATTGCTGTGTCATTACTAAAGTCTACTTTCTAGTCTATATAAAAATAAAAACAAAAATTTTGTTGTCTTAATAGATTGTAGGTCTATTAATAACAAGGACTATGCTTGCTTAGTTTTTTATTCTTGTAGTGACTAGCATGATGTCTGTATACAGTAAGAACTCGGGAATATGAATTGAATTGAACTGAATTAAATTGGGGGAGGGGAGAAGCCCAAGCAAAAGCCTGCAATTTGTACTTTCTAGGGAGTTTGTACAAACTCTGTGTCTGTAAAGATAGCTCTGGAATGTTTGGGCTTTGTAGCACTTACAGGCCTTTAAATAAGAGCTTTGGTTTAAAGCATTGATAACTGGCCTGTGTTTTCAAACCCAAAGTACTCTCTAAATGATAAAGCTGCTTAAGAATAACTTATTTTTTTATAGCAACCTATACTATTTTCATTTGCTTATGAAGAAGCAAAGGCATAGAGAAAGAAGCATTGTGAGTCATGTATAATCAAACAGAAAAGGATCAATGAAATAAGAATTGAAAGAATATACTGTTAGAAATATAGTGATGTGTTGTCAAATACAGTATCTTTGACATTAGTCTGAAATTTAGTGATAATGCCCAGGTACCCTTAAGTTCTCTTAATAGAATTTCAAAAATATTGGTCATCTATGAATTCACGCATGCATGCTTGCAACAACTCTTTATTGAGCACCAGTTATGTGTCAATTATACATTAATTTAGGTGCAGAGATAAAGTGAATGAGACAGAGAGGCAGACTTCATGGAGTGCACAGTGAATTGGTAACAGAGCAGAACTGGTTGCCAGGAGACGTGGATTCTAGTTCCTCTGTCACTGACTTTGAGCAACTTGACCTGTCTGTGCATCATTTCTTCCTATGTAAAAAGAGCAGTTAGACTAGAACGTTTTAAAGGACTTTAGTTTTTTCAAAGTTCTAAGTCTGTAAATCAGCAGAAATTCTACTTTTCCAGAAAGACAAGGCTGGAAACTTTTTTTTTTTTTCATGTGGTCTATTCAGTTTCCTTATGCTATTATTTCTTGCACTGTTTCTGTATAGCTGAACTCCTCGTCCACTTTTTTTTCTTTAATAGAATATAGAGAAAAGTGAGGCATCATTCTGTTGTGATTTGTAATTGAGGTGGATTTTGTAGCACACGGTATGTTCAGACTTAAGTTATGCTGTAATGCTGTAATATTTAGAAATATTCCAAAATTTAATGGTTCTGTGATGGAATTAATCAGAAACTTTTAAATCCAGTATGTCTTAATTTTGTTTTTAATTGGATGTTCATTATTATAAATCATAATTATTCTTTGTGTCCCTTATGCAATTTCTCCCTAACTCCATCTCCCTGTCCCCCTCTCCTTTTGAAAGTTCAGTGTATTATTGTGGTCTGTCTTTCTTTCCTTCCTTCCTTCTTTTTTTTTTTTTCCCTTTATTTTATTCATTGAATGAAAATTGATGACACATATTTTGGTGGTTTTACATTGAGATATGTTGATCAAATTAGTATTACTAGCATACATGTTGTTAGAAATCGTAATTATCCTTTATCCCCCTTGTCCAATCTCTCCCCATCCTCCTCTGCCTCTCCCTCTCCCCTCTAATTACCCTAGATTTCTTCTCTCCTTCTGAAGAGATAATGGTTACTCTCTTGATTCAGCCTTGGTGTTATCAGCACTGCACTCTCCCGAGTGAGCCAGGGACCGGTCTCCCTTCCTTCCTTCTTTCTTTTTTCTTTTCTTTTCTTTCTTTCCTTTTTTCCTTTCCTTCTACTTATGGGTGAGGACATGTGGTATTTCTCTTTCTGTGCCTGACTTATTTCACTTAACGTAATTCTCTCCAACCTCATCCATGTTGCTGCGAATGGCATAATTTCATTCTTTTTTATAGCTGAGTGGTATTCCATTATGTACGTATGCCACATTTTCCTTATCCAGTCATCTGTCAATGGACATTTAGGTTGGTTCCAACTCTTGGCTATTGTGGATAGATCAGTAATAAACATGGGAGTGCAGGTATCCCTTCGACATAACTGATTTCCGTTCCTTTGGGTATATATACCCAGTAGTGGGATTGGTGGATAGTATGGTAGTTGTTTGAGAAACCTCCACACTGTTTTCTATAATGGCTGTACTAATTTACAGTCCCACCAACAGTGTAGGAGGGTTCCCCTTTCTCCACATCCTCACCAGCATTCGTTATTTGTTATAATCTTTTATTACTTGTCCTAAGCAATTGAAAGATTGAATACCAAACCTTTTGCTGAATGTTTGTCTGTGAATGGTGAGCTTACGTTTTCCTTTTTATGCTTTTCTGCACTTTCCATATTCTCAATAATGAACATGTGTTATTTTTGTAATCAGAAAAAAGAAATTAAGACAATTCTATAAGGAAGCACAACATCTGTCTTACCTGGTTTCCATGCCTTTAGTTTTTCCCTGTGTTTCTTCTTAAAAGCCCTCACTGTTTCCTATGGCTTGCCAAACAAGAGCCCAACCCTGCCTGACTCACAGGGGTCTTCACAGCTCGGCTTCCGACTGCCTTTCCTTTTGATTGCTGCCCTTCCCTCACTACAGAATTTCTCAAGAATCCTTGAATGTGTTGTCTTTTTTGATATTCAGTTTTTTGATTGCTCAGGACAAAAATTCTTTTAGAATCACCTTCCCTCTTGACTCCCATATATCAGGGAATCTACCACCTCCCACCCACAACCTGGGTGGCTTCTGACAGCCTCCTCACTTCCTTCCT
>NW_007728783.1:380336-390524 GCF_000696425.1 Galeopterus variegatus | reverse complement strand
CAAAATCTTATCAGTAGTTATTTCTGGATAGCAAAGAATTTATTTTCTTTCAGCTTATTATTTATTTATTTATTTATTTTTAACAATGTTGGTATAACAGGCAAATGTTATGCTTAAGTATACCTACCGTACTTGGCCAGGTAAAGGTCAGTAGTAATTAGTATGTGCTTGGAAGTGGTAGAATTATAGTTTGACCCAACTCTGATTGTAAAGCCTGCGCTCATGAGAGGGCAGAAAAAGGACATTAAGAATAAGTGAGTATGGTCTACTCTTTTGAGCAGTTTGGTGAGAAGAAAAAGTATATGTATGTATGCATTAGAGTTAAATTCCACAGTTCTGCAGCATAGAGTAACCGTACATAGTTTGCCATCTTCCTTTCACAGCCAGACTTTTTTTCATTTTTCTCTTATAAAAGGAAAACCTTACAGTTGGTAAAGTGAAAATTAAATGGCTTGTTTCCCCCTTGCTCTGACTGTCCCAGTTTTCTTCCCCAGAGCGAATACTGCTGAGAATCATTGTCTATGCATATTATTTTACACAAATGAGATCACATTACTTATATTCTGCAGTTCATTCTTCTCATGAAATATAACGTAGACATTACTTTAACGTCAGTGTATATAGGTATTATGAAATACTACTATATCAGTCTTTTGAAGCTATAGCCTATGTACCATAGGACTTCTTTGCTTAAAAATCTCCCATCATTTCACATCATCTCTTGAATTAATAATCCTCATTCACAGTCTTCCAGTATGACACCAACTTAATTTTTGATCTTTATCTCACACTACCTTGTACCTGCCCCAGGTCCCAGCTTACTTCACTGCTTTTTGGTGATCCTTTGTGTCTTTGTTATTATTGTTTCTTGTGACTAAAATTTCCATCATAATATTCCTTATCATTTGTGTTCAAATGCTGTCGATTTCCTTCTTGCCATCCTTTCTTCTTCTTTTTCTCAGGCAGACTATAAGATTCTTGGTGGCAGTGAGTATGTGTTTTTCAGTTTCATATATCCAGTGCCTTTTATAATGCATGGTTTATGTGTAGATGTTCAGTGAATGTTTGTTATTTAAGTCATTTATTCATTTAACTGATATACATAGATGCATTGAGTGCAGATAGCTTCTTGTCCTACGCCCATCCTCTTTGTAGCCTATTCCGGTCCTAACCCAACTATAATCTCTTCCACTTTTATCTTGTTATTATTTATTTATTTTTGGCAGGTGGCCAGTAGAGGGATCAAACCTGGACCTTGGTGTTATCAGCACCACACTCTAACCAACTGAGCTAACCGGCCAGTCCTTCTACTTTTAAATTACCCAAAGCACTTTGTATTGCTGTGTCATTACTAAAGTCTACTTTCTAGTCTATATAAAAATAAAAACAAAAATTTTGTTGTCTTAATAGATTGTAGGTCTATTAATAACAAGGACTATGCTTGCTTAGTTTTTTATTCTTGTAGTGACTAGCATGATGTCTGTATACAGTAAGAACTCGGGAATATGAATTGAATTGAACTGAATTAAATTGGGGGAGGGGAGAAGCCCAAGCAAAAGCCTGCAATTTGTACTTTCTAGGGAGTTTGTACAAACTCTGTGTCTGTAAAGATAGCTCTGGAATGTTTGGGCTTTGTAGCACTTACAGGCCTTTAAATAAGAGCTTTGGTTTAAAGCATTGATAACTGTCCTGTGTTTTCAAACCCAAAGTACTCTCTAAATGATAAAGCTGCTTAAGAATAACTTATTTTTTTATAGCAACCTATACTATTTTCATTTGCTTATGAAGAAGCAAAGGCATAGAGAAAGAAGCATTGTGAGTCATGTATAATCAAACAGAAAAGGATCAATGAAATAAGAATTGAAAGAATATACTGTTAGAAATATAGTGATGTGTTGTCAAATACAGTATCTTTGACATTAGTCTGAAATTTAGTGATAATGCCCAGGTACCCTTAAGTTCTCTTAATAGAATTTCAAAAATATTGGTCATCTATGAATTCACGCATGCATGCTTGCAACAACTCTTTATTGAGCACCAGTTATGTGTCAATTATACATTAATTTAGGTGCAGAGATAAAGTGAATGAGACAGAGAGGCAGACTTCATGGAGTGCACAGTGAATTGGTAACAGAGCAGAACTGGTTGCCAGGAGACGTGGATTCTAGTTCCTCTGTCACTGACTTTGAGCAACTTGACCTGTCTGTGCATCATTTCTTCCTATGTAAAAAGAGCAGTTAGACTAGAACGTTTTAAAGGACTTTAGTTTTTTCAAAGTTCTAAGTCTGTAAATCAGCAGAAATTCTACTTTTCCAGAAAGACAAGGCTGGAAACTTTTTTTTTTTTTCATGTGGTCTATTCAGTTTCCTTATGCTATTATTTCTTGCACTGTTTCTGTATAGCTGAACTCCTCGTCCACTTTTTTTTCTTTAATAGAATATAGAGAAAAGTGAGGCATCATTCTGTTGTGATTTGTAATTGAGGTGGATTTTGTAGCACACGGTATGTTCAGACTTAAGTTATGCTGTAATGCTGTAATATTTAGAAATATTCCAAAATTTAATGGTTCTGTGATGGAATTAATCAGAAACTTTTAAATCCAGTATGTCTTAATTTTGTTTTTAATTGGATGTTCATTATTATAAATCATAATTATTCTTTGTGTCCCTTATGCAATTTCTCCCTAACTCCATCTCCCTGTCCCCCTCTCCTTTTGAAAGTTCAGTGTATTATTGTGGTCTGTCTTTCTTTCCTTCCTTCCTTCTTTTTTTTTTTTTCCCCTAAAAGATGACTGGTAAGGGGATCTTAACCCTTGGCTTGGTGTTGTCAGCACCATGCTCAGCCAGTGAGCCAACCAGCCATCCCTATATAGGATCCGAACCCACAGCCTTGGTGTTATCAGCACTGCACTCTCCCGAGTGAGCCAGGGACCGGTCTCCCTTCCTTCCTTCTTTCTTTTTTCTTTTCTTTTCTTTCTTTCCTTTTTTCCTTTCCTTCTACTTATGGGTGAGGACATGTGGTATTTCTCTTTCTGTGCCTGACTTATTTCACTTAACGTAATTCTCTCCAACCTCATCCATGTTGCTGCGAATGGCATAATTTCATTCTTTTTTATAGCTGAGTGGTATTCCATTATGTACGTATGCCACATTTTCCTTATCCAGTCATCTGTCAATGGACATTTAGGTTGGTTCCAACTCTTGGCTATTGTGGATAGATCAGTAATAAACATGGGAGTGCAGGTATCCCTTCGACATAACTGATTTCCGTTCCTTTGGGTATATATACCCAGTAGTGGGATTGGTGGATAGTATGGTAGTTGTTTGAGAAACCTCCACACTGTTTTCTATAATGGCTGTACTAATTTACAGTCCCACCAACAGTGTAGGAGGGTTCCCCTTTCTCCACATCCTCACCAGCATTCGTTATTTGTTATAATCTTTTATTACTTGTCCTAAGCAATTGAAAGATTGAATACCAAACCTTTTGCTGAATGTTTGTCTGTGAATGGGGAGCTTACGTTTTCCTTTTTATGCTTTTCTGCACTTTCCATATTCTCAATAATGAACATGTGTTATTTTTGTAATCAGAAAAAAAAAATTAAGACAATTCTATAAGGAAGCACAACATCTGTCTTACCTGGTTTCCATGCCTTTAGTTTTTCCCTGTGTTTCTTCTTAAAAGCCCTCACTGTTTCCTATGGCTTGCCAAACAAGAGCCCAACCCTGCCTGACTCACAGGGGTCTTCACAGCTCGGCTTCCGACTGCCTTTCCTTTTGATTGCTGCCCTTCCCTCACTACAGAATTTCTCAAGAATCCTTGAATGTGTTGTCTTTTTTGATATTCAGTCTTTTGATTGCTCAGGACAAAAATTCTTTTAGAATCACCTTCCCTCTTGACTCCCATATATCAGGGAATCTACCACCTCCCACCCACAACCTGGGTGGCTTCTGACAGCCTCCTCACTTCCTTCCTACTCCCATCCTGCCTCCACAGCTGGCTGTCCTCCACACAGCAGCCAGATTATGTCTTTCTGCTGAAAACCCTTCAAAAGCTTCCCACCTCACTCAGTACATGCCACAGTCCATACACGGGCCTAAGAGCCTTGTGTGACCTGGTCCTTCCTGCTTCTCTGACTTGGTCATATCTCTCCCCAGTTTCACTCCAAATACTGGCTTCCTTACTGTTATCAATCACACCATGCATATACTTGCCTCAGATGTCTGTGCTTGCTGTTCCCTCTCTCTGGAATGCTTTTCCCTCAGGTCTCTGCTCAAATGTTACTGTATTAGAGAGACCTTCCCCGATCACCCTACCTAAAATAGTACACCCACCCCCAAACACATGCTACTCCCTCTTTGCCATTTCCTTTTTTCTGGGTGTGTAGCATGACCTGAGATAGTATAGTAGTGTGTCCTTGTTTACTGTCTCCTTCCACTTGAATGTTAGCTGCTTGAGGGTGGGGGCTTGTTTCGTTCACCTCTGTACAGGCATACCTCATTTTATTGCACTTCGCAGATACTGTGTTTCTTATAAATTGAAGGTCTGTGGCAACCCTACGTTGAGCAAGTCTATTGGCGCCATTTTTCCAACAGCATGTGCTCACTTCCTGCTTCTGTGTCACATTTTGATAATTCTTTTAGTATTTTAAACCTTTTTGTTGTCATTATACCTGTTATGGTGATCAGTGATCTTTTATGTTACTATTACAATTGTTTTGGGGCACCATAAATGGTGTGCATATAAGATGACGAACTTAATAGATAAATATTGTGAGTGTTCTTACTGCTCTATCAACTGGTCATTCCCATTTCTTTCCCTCTCCTTGGGCCTCCCTATTCCCTGAGACATAACAATATTGAAATTAGGCCAATTAATAGCTCTACAGTGGCCTCTAAGTGTTCAAGTGACAGGAAGAGTCTCATGTCGCTCACTTTAAATCAAAAGCTAGAAGTGATTCTGTTTAGTGAGGAAGGCGTGTCAAAAGTTAAGATAGGCCTGGGCCGGCCCGGTGGCGCACTGGATAGTGCGCCGCTTGGGAGTGTGGCGGCGCTCCCGCCGAGGGTTTGGATCCCATGTGGATACTGGTCCCCGCTCACTGGCTGAGCGCGGAGTGGGCGCAACACCGAGGGTTGTGGTCCCGTTACCGGTCAGTAAAAAAGACAAAAAGGAAAAAAAAAAAAAAGTTAAGATAGGCCTAAAGCTAGGCCTCGGGCCAGTTAGCCAAGCTGTAAATACAAAGAAGTTCCTGAAGGTAATTAAAAGCACTACTCCATGAACACGTGAATGATAAAAAAGTGAAACAGCCTTATTGCTGTTTGGAGAAAGTTCTAGTGGTCTGGATAGAAGATCTAACCAGCCACAACATTCCCTTAAGCCAAAGCCTAATTCAGAGCAAGGCCCTAACTCTCTTCAGTTCTATGAAGGCTGAGAGAGGTGAGGAAGCTGCAGAAGAAAAGTTTGAAGCCAGCAGAGGTGGGTTCACGAGGTTTAAAGAAAGAAGCCATTTCTATAAACAGAAGTGCAATGTGAAGCAGCAGTGATGGTGCATAAGCTGCAGCAAGTTACCCGGAAGATCTAGCTATGGTAATGGATGAAGGTGGCTAAAATAAACAACAGATTTTCAGTGCACACAAAACAGTCTTCTATTAGAATAAGATGCCATCTAGGACTTTCTTAACTAGAAAGAAGTCAATGCCTAGCTTCAAAGGACAGGCTATCCCTGTACTGTCTGGCTGCTGGGAGGAAAAAAAAAAGGACAGACTGACTCTTGTTAGGAGCTAATGCAGCTGGTGACTTGAAGCTGAAGCTAATGCTCATTTCCCCTACCCCCGCCCCAGTTATAAACTTTATTTGTAAAGCAGTTTTAGGTTTACAGAGAAATTGAGCAGAAAGTACAGATCCCATACCCTCCTCCCAGTTTCTTCTGTTATTAACATGTTACATTATTATGGTACACTTGTTTCAATTATGAGCCTGTATTGACCCATTATTATTAACTGTTTTACATTAGGGTTTCCTCTTTGTGTTGTACAGTTCTGTAGGTTTGGCAAATGCATAATGTCATGTATTCACCATTACAGTATCACACAGTATAGTTTCACTGCTCTAAAAATCCTCTCTGCTCCACTCGTCCCTTGTAACTCTGGCAACCACTGATTTTTTTTTTCTTTTTTTCCCCCATTACCTCAAACATTTATCATTTCCTTGTGTTGGGGACATTCAAAATCCTTTCTTCTAGCTAATTGAAAGCATACAATAAATAGTTAATTATGGTCACCCAACAGTGCTATACAACACTAGATATTATTTCTCCTGTCCAGCTATAATTTTGTATCTGTTAACCAACCTCTCACCATCCCCCCTCTCCCTTGCCCTTTTCAGCCTCTGGTAACCACTATTCTACTCTTTAATTTTATGTGATCAACTTTCTTAGCTTCCACGTATCAATGAGAACATGTGGTATTTCTCTTTCTCTTCCTAGAAGCCAATGCTCATTTACCATTCCAAAAATCCTAAGGCCTTTAAGAATTATGCTAAATCTACTCTGCCTGTGCTCTATAAATGGAACAACAGAGCCTGGATGATAGCACAGCTGTTTGCAGCATAGTTTACTGAATGTTTTAAGCCCACTGTTGAGACCTACTGCTCAGAAGAAGAGATTCCTTTCAAAATATTATTGCTCATTGACATCGTACCTGGTTACCCAAGAGCTCTATGCAAGGAGATTCATGTTGTTTTCATGCCGGCTAACGCAACATCCATTCTGCAGCCCATGGATCAAGGAGTAATTTCTACTTTCAAGTCTTATTAATAAAAGAAATACATTTCATAAGGCTATAGCTGCCATAGGTAGTGATTCCTCTGATGGATCTGGGCAAAGTAAATCGTAAACCTTTTGTAAAGAATTCATCATTCCAGATGCCATTAAGAACATTGTGATTCATTGAAGGAGGTCAGTATATCAACAAGAACAAGAGTTTGGAAGTTGATTCTAACCCTCGTGGATGACTTTGAGGGGTTCAAGACTTCAATGGAAGAAGTAACTACAGATGTGGTGGAAATAGCAAGAGAACTAGAATTAGAAGTACAGCCTGAAGGGGCCGGCCCGGTGGCGCACTGCTACAGTGCGCCGCTTGAGAAGTGCGGCGGCGCTCCTGCCGAGGGTTCGGATCCCACATACAGACGGGTCGCTCACTGGCTGAGCAAGGTGCGGGAGCAACACCGAGGGTTGCGATCCCGTTGCCGGTCCCGGTCCGGTACGGGCGCAACACTGAGGGTTGCGATCCGATGCTGGTCACGAAAAAAGACAAAAAGGAAAAAAAAAAAAAAAAAAAAAGAAGTACAGCCTGAAGATGTGACTGAATGGCCGCAACCTCATGATAAAAGTTTAAAACTTCAGCAGGTAGAGTTACTTCTCATGGATGAGCAAAGAAAGTGCTTTCTTGAGATGGAAACTATTCCTGGTGAAGATGCTGTGAACATTGTCGAAATGACAGAAAAGATTTAGAATATTACCTAAACTTAGTTGATAAAGCAGCAGCAGGGGTTGAGAGGATTGACTCCAGTTTTGAAAGAAGTTCTACTGTGGGTAAAATGGTATCAAATATCACTGCATGCTATAGCGAAACTTTTCATGAAAGAAGAGTCAATCAATGCAGCAAACTTCATTGTTATCTTAATTAAGAAATTGCCATGGGGCTGGCATGTTAGCTCACTTGGTTAGAACGTGGTGCTGGTAACACCAAGGTCATGGGTTTGGATCCCCATATCAACCAGCTGCCAAAAAAAAAAAAAGAAGAAATTGCCACAGCTACCCCAAACTTCAGCAACTAACACCCTGATCAGTCAGCAACCATCAACATCAAGGCAAGACCCTCCACTAGCAAAGAGATTACTGCCTGCTGGAGGCTTAGATGATCATTAGCATTTTTTAGCAATAAGGTAGTTTTTAATTAAGGTATGTACATTGTTTTTAAAGATATAATGCTATCGCACACTTAATAGGCTACAGTATAGTGAAAACAATAACTTTGATATGTACTGAGAAAACAAAAAATTCATATGACTCGCTCTATTGCCATATTCACTCTATTGCAGTGGTCTGAAGCCAAACCCACAATATCTCCGAGACTTGCCTGTGTTCCTGTCACCTATGAGCTTATCGTCCCTTCCTGTTTGCTTTGAGATCTTGTTCTGTTCATTCCCTCTATTGCCTCAAGTTTCATCTTCTTTTTCTATTGGACAATTTCTTGTTAATAGCATTTTCAACTTTCTTCTCATTGAAAACACACACAACCAACCTTCCCTCAACTCTGTATCTTCTAATTCCCAAGGCATTCGTTTCTCTCCTTCCTTTCAAGTTTCTTGAAAGGGTTATATGCACTTATCACCTTCCCCTCCTCTCCCTACTTTTTCCCTTCGTCCTCTGTCACAAGACTTCTGTCTCCAGTGTGCCAGTGAAACTGCTTTGACAAAGGTCTTTAATAGTGAGAAATGAGTAGGCATTTTTGCTCCTTTTCTTACTTTCTTAAAAAAAATCATCTATGTTTTGTGGGGGGGGGGTTTAACTCAAAATATTTTAACATTTACTTGTATATATTTGTGGGGTACAGTGTGTTTCATTACATGCATATGCTGCAAAATGATTCACTTAGGGTGGATAGCATAGTTTTGTACCCGTTAGTCTACCATTCCCCAACTACACACTCCCTGCCAATCCCCTGGCCTCTGGTAACCATTGGTTCTACTCTCCACTTCTATGAAAACTTTTTTTTTAGATTCCACATGTGAGTAAGATCATATGGTATTTGTCTTTCTGTGCTTAACTTCATTTAACATGATGGTTTCCAGTTCCACCCATATTTCTGCAAATAATAGGATATCATTTTTTTTTTTTTGTCTTTTTTCGTGTCCGGCAACGGATCGCAACCCTCAGTGTCGCACCCACACCTCGCTCAGCCAGTGAGCGGGAACCGGTCTGCATGTGGGATCCAAGCCCTCGGCGGGAGCACCTCCACACCCCCAAGCGGCGCACTGTAGCAGTGCGCCACCGGGCCGGCCCATAGGATATCATTTTTTTTAATAGCTGTAGCATTCCATTGTGTATATATACTATGGGCTTTTTATCTGTTCATCCATTGATGGATAGTTAGGTTAATTCGATCTCTTGGCTATTGCGAATAGTGCTGCAATGAACATGGGAGTGCAGGTATCTTTTTAATATATCAATTTCATTTCCTTTGGGTATATACCCAGTAGTGGGATAGCTGGGTTGTAAGGTAGATGTATTTTTAGTTCTCTGAGAAACCTCCTTACTGTTTCCCACAGTGCCTGTACCAGTTAACACTCCCACCAGTAGTGTAGGAGAGTTTCTTTTTCTCCACATCCTCACCAGCATTTGTTATTTTTTTGTCTTATTGATAGCAGCCATTCTAACTGGAGTGAGACAATAACTCATTGTGGTTTTAATTTTCATTTCCCTGATAATTAGTGATGTTGAGCATTTTTTTCATGTGCCTGTTGCCTGTTGGCCATTTGTATGTTTTCTTTCGAGAAATGTCACTTGAGGTCCTTTGCCCATTTTTTAACTGGGTTATTTGGTTTTTTGCTGTTGAGTTGTTTAAGTTCCTCATGTATTCTGGTTGTTAACCGCTTGTCTCATGTGTAGCTTACAGACACTTTCTCCCATTCTGTAGGTTGTCTTTTCACTTGATTGATAGTGCCCTTGCTGTGCAGAAACTTTTTTTTAGTTCGATGTAGTCCCATTTATGTATTTTTGCTTTAGTTGCCTGTATCTTTTTGGTCTTGCTCAAAAGAACACTGCCCACTCCCATTTCGTGTAGTGTTTCCCCTATGTTTTCCTCTAGTAGTTTCATAGTTTTGGGCCTTAAAATTAGGTCTTTGGTCCATTTTGAGTTGATTTTTGTGTATGTTGATAGATAGGGGTCTAGTTTCAGTCTTCTGCATGTGGATATCCAGTTTTCTCAGCACCATTTGTTGAAGAGGCTGTCCATTCCCCATTGTATATTTTTGGCACCTTTGTCAAAAATCATTTGGCTAGGGGCCGGCCCGGTGGCGCACTGGATAGTGCGCCGCTTGGGAAGCCGGCGGCGCTCCCGCTGAGGGTTAGGATCCCATGTGGAGACCGGTTCCCGCTCACTGGCTGAGCGCGGTGCGGGCGCGACA
>NW_007728783.1:378211-380038 GCF_000696425.1 Galeopterus variegatus | reverse complement strand
AACGGAAAAAAAAAAAAAAAAAAAAAAAAAAAAAAAAAAAAAAAAATCATTTGGCTGGCCAGTTAGCTTAATTGGTTAGAAGGCAGTGTCATAACACCGAGGTCGAGGGTTCGAATCTCCATTCCAGCCAGCTGCCAAAAAACAAACAAACAAACAAAAAAAACCAGTTGGCTGTAAATGTGTGGGTTTATTTTGGAATTCTCTATTCTATTCCAGTGGTCAATTTGTCTGTTTCGATGACAGTATTCTGCTGTTTTGGTTACTATAGCTTTATAGTATATTTTGAAGTCAGGAAGGGTGATGCCTCCAACTGTGTTCTTTTTTTTGGATCAACATTGCTTTAGCTGTATTGGGTCTTTTGTGATTCCAAACAAATTTTAAGATCATTTTTTTCTATTTCTGTGAAGAATGCCATTGGTATTTTGATAGGAATTGTGTTGAATGTGTAGATTGCTTTGGGTAATATGGACATTTTGATGATGTTAATTCTTCCAACCCATGAACATGAGACATCTTTTTATTTATTTGTGTCCTCTTCCGTTTTTTTTTACTGGTGTTTCATAGTTTTCATTGTAGAGGTCTTTCACGTCCTTGGTTAAATTTACTCCTAAGTATTTCATTTTTCAGTAGCTATCGTGAATGGGATTACTTTCTTGATTTCTTCTTCAGCTATTTTTATTGGAATATAGGAAGACTATTGATATTTGTGTGTTGGTTTTGTATCCTGCCACCCTACTGAATTCATTTATTAGTTCTAGTAACATTTTGTTGGAGTCTTTAGGGTTTTCTTTCTGTAGGATCATGTCATCTGCAAATAGGGATAGTTTGACTTCCTCCTTTCTGATTTGAATGTCCTTTTATTGCTTTCCCTTGCCTTATTGTGCCGGCTATAACTTCCAGTACTATGCTGAGTAAAAATGGACAAAGTGGGCATCCTTGTCTTGTACTAGAAGTTACAAGAAAAGCCTTCAATTTTTTGTCCATTCAGTATGATATTAGCTGTGGCTTTGTTGTATATGGCCTTGATTGTGTTGAGAAATATTCCTTCTATACCTAATTTGTAGAGTGTTTTTATCATGAAGGAGTGTTGGATTTTGTGAAATACTTTTTCTGCATCTACTGAAATGATTATTTGGGTTTTTTTGTTGTCGTTGTTGATCATTCTGCTGATGTGATGTATCCTTGCATCTCTGGGTTGCATCCCGCTTGATCATGGTGTATGATCTTTTTAATGTGTTGTTGGATTCTGTTTGCTAGTAGTTTGTTGAGGATCTTTGCGTGTGTGTTCATTAGGAATATTGGTATATAGTTTTCCCTTTTTGTTGCGTCTTTTTCCAGTTTTGGTATGAGGGTAATGCTGGCCTCCTAGAAAGAGTTCAGAAGTATTCCTTCCTCTTCAATTTTTTTTAGAAGAGTTTGAGAAGAATTGGTTTTAGTTCATCTTTAAATGTTTGGTAGAGTTTGGCAGTGAAGCCATCTGGTCTTGGGGTTTTCTTTGTTGGAAGACTTTTTTTTTTTTTTTTTTTCGTGACCGGCAACGGATCGCAACCCTCAGTGTCGCGCCCGTACCGGAACGAGATCGCAACCCTCGGTGTTGCGCCCTCACCTCGCTCAGCCAGTGAGCAGCCGGTCTGCATGTGGGATCCGAACCCTCGGCAGGAGCGCCGCCACGCTCCCAAGCGCGGCGCACTGTAGCAGTGCGCCATGGGGCCGGCCCGGTGGGAGGCTTTTTTTTTTTTCTTTTTTAAATTTTTGGGGAGGTTTGGGGGGAAACCCTCTTGGTTTGGGGGTTTTTTTTTTTGGAAACTTTTTTTTTTTTTTTTTTTT
>NW_007728783.1:365662-377456 GCF_000696425.1 Galeopterus variegatus | reverse complement strand
GTACCGGCCCGAGATCCCACCCATCGGTGTTGCCCCCGCCCCTCGCTCAGCCAGTGAGCAGCCGGTCTGCATGTGGGATCCGAACCCTCGGCGGGAGCGCCGCCACGCTCCCAAGCGGCGCACTGTAGCAGTGCGCCATGGGGCCGGCCCGTTGGAAGACTTTTTATTACTGCTTTAATCTCATTGTTATTGGTGTGTTTAGGTTTTCTAGTTCTTCATGATTCAACTTTGGTAAGTTGTATGTGTCCAGGAATTTATCCGTTTCTTCTAGGCTGTCTAGTTTGTTTGCATATAGTTGTTCGTAGTAGTCTCTTATGATCCTTTGTATTTCTGTGGTGTCAGTTGTAATGTCTCCTTTTTCATTTCCGATTTTATTTGTTTGAGTCTTCTCTTTTTTTCTTCATTAGTCTAGCTAAAGGTTTATCAATTTTATCTTTTCAAAAACCAGGTCTTTGTCATTGTTTTTTTAAATCTCTAATTCATTTATTTCTACTCTGATCTTTATTTCTTTGTACTGATTTTGGATTTGGTTCTTTATTGTTTTTCTAGGTCCTTGAAAAGGACCTAGAAGTATAATGTTAGGTTGTTTATTTGGAGTCTTTCTTCTTTTTTAATGTAGGCATTTATTGCTATAAACTTCCCTTTTAGAACTGCTTTCACTGTTATCCCATAGGTTCTGTTATGTCTTACTTTACTTTTCTGTAGTGTTGTACTGTTTATTCCTTTTTTCCCGTTGAAATTCTCTTTTCAGCCTCTCTGAAGTCTTTTTCATATCTCCTCATCCTTATCAGTTGCCTTTGCTGGTTCCTTCTCTGCTCCTTTTTTTTGTCCTTTTTTTTTTGAGACCGGCCGCACCGCACTCAGCCAGTGAGCGCACTGGCCATCCTTATATAGGATCTGAACCCGCAGCGGGAGCGCTGCTGGGCTCCCAGCGCCGCTCTCTCCCGAGTGTGCCACGGACTCGGCCCCTTCTCTGCTCCTTACGTGGACACCTCCCACAGGGCTCTGTCCTTTGGGCTCATCATGGCTTACTCTGAACCTCAGTCAACTCCATGACTGCATCTATGCCATGTTTTTAACTACCGTTTTTGCAGTGATAACTCCCAAATCTGTATCTTTTGCCTAGATTTCTCTCTTGAGCTGCAGGCTTGTATTTCCATCTCTTTTCCTGGACTTGTCCTACTTGATATTCCATGCCACATATGCAAAATCATACAGAATACTTACCCTCTCTCCAAAATAACACAATAAGCATTTTATTTTCCACAGCTCCCCCCCTTGATTAATGACCCACTTGGTCATTTAAGGCAACTTTTGGGAGTCATTCCCAACTTCTTTCTCTCCCTTACCAGTGCCATATCTGAAATGGGCACCAGCTTCACTCTCTCATAGCTCTTTTAAGTTCATGTCTCAGTTCTCACTGCCCCTGCCATAGTTTAGATCTTCATCATTTTCCCCTTTCTGGTGCAATCCTTAAAAGCATGGACTCTGAAGCCAGACTGCGTGTGTTCTAATTTTGTATCACCACTTATTAGTTACATGACTTTGGTCAAGTTTCATAACTTCTCTGTGCCTTTGTTTCCTCATTGGTAAAATAGGGATAAGAATTTGTTGTGAGGATTAAATGATTTAGCAGGTATAAAGTGCTTAGAACAGTGCCTAACACTGCATTTGTTGTTGTGTTGACTGTTAAAGTAGCAGCCTAGCTGACCTCAGTACTGCTGGTCTCTGCCTCTTCTAAAGCACTTTCCACTCTGCCACAGAGTCAGCTTTCAAAAATGGACTTCAGACCACATCATTCCCTTTTAAAAGTCTTTCTGTGGCTTCCCATGTCATGTCTGACCACTAGTTACACAAGAGTACTTCAAAAACTTCATGGAAAAATGGAATTAAAAGGTAATACAGAATTTTCCATGAACTTTTAAAAGTACCCTCGTTTATCCAGCTCATCTCTACTGTCCCTCTTCTCTCACTCTCTGTTAAAGCTGTATTAAATAATTGGCAGTTTTCCAAATGTGCTGTGATCTTCCATGCCTTGACATCTCTGCATGTGCCATTTCTTCTGGTTGAAGTACCTGGTTTTATCTGTGAATCTTCAGTGATCCTTCAAGTCCATGTTTAAATCTCCTGTGGAAACTTGGCCTCTCCATGTAGAGATGATCACTCCCTTAACGCTCACCATAATGTACTGCAATTATTTGTTTCCACATCTGTCTTCTCGACAAGATAGAGAGCTCCATGGTGGTAGGGGCTATAGCCTCTTTTTCTTCCTCTTCTGATGCAGGGCTTTGTACAATGATTGGCACAGAGCACATGTTCCATAAACATTGTTGAATTAGTAATCAGGGGTTCAGGAGTTTACTAAGATTCCTGTGCTGCTTTATTTAATCCCTCCAGGCTGCAGGAGTTAGTTGATCGAGTGCTGGAACATTTTCAAGCATCTGGACTAATAGTGAAAGAGTGGAATAGTGTGAAACTTCATGCCACGGTCATGAATACACTATTCAGGAAAGACCCCAATGGTAAGTACTCTGTTGAACTATAGCACAATTTGTGATCAGCAAGGCCTTATGGTATCGCTAAGTTTAAGTAGAATGGGTTGTCGAAGAATCTCATATATTTTCTTTTTAGATCTATTAGCTTGTTTTGATGAGCGTAGTAGAAGTGGGCAGGGACATACCTAGTAAGGGACTGTGGCTTCCAGATCTTTAATTTCTGTCACACATAGGATTGCCAGATTTAGCAAATAAAAATGCAGGATGCCCAAATAAATTTTAGATAAACAGTGAATAATTTATTAGTATAAGTATGTCCATGCAATACTTGTTGGCTTTTTTTGAAGAGAAGAAAGAAGAAGGTTAGCTAACAAAAATGTTAGACCAGTGGTTCTCAACTGGGGGCAATTTTGCCCCCAGAGGACATTTGGAATTGTCTGAAGACATTATTGGTTGTCACAGGTAGGAGGCTGGGGGTAGGTTGCTACTGTCATCTCGTGGGTAGAGGCAGGGATCCTGCTTAACACTCTGCAATGCACAGAATGGCCCCCCACAGCAAAAAATTTTTGAGCTCAAAATGTCAATAGCACCAAGGTTGAGAAATCCTGTGTTAGAGTAATAATTTTTTTTCCTATGGAATTTTAACCTTCATATAAGAAGGCCTTGTTTTAATCGTTGATTTGGGGTAATAATTTATTTCAAAAAGGATTATTCCTTTCTTCTCACTCCTACTCCAAGGGTGAAAGCTTCTTTAGCACATTCAGCATCTGATCAGGAGTCACACGCTCAAGCTATATGAAAATTTTCTTTCCAAGACCTGTTATTTATTAAAGTAGTAGCACCCAAATCCTATATTCATGGTTTGTTTTTTCTTTTTTCCTGCCTGTTTTATGACCCTGACCTTGGTTTAGAAAATCTAGGTTGGAAGAGAACTCGATCAGGACTTGAACCCATCGACTATTTGTATATGTTTAGTTTAGGATGGTTTGTGTGTCCCTTCTTGTCAAGGCACATCTTTTCATTTCTCTCAGATATATACAAAAGATCCCAACTGGAAATCATTTACTGTTAATCCCATTTGATTAGAGCTATTGTAGGACCAAGAAATATGTAGCTATCTAGTTAGTTATTAGTTCTAAAATGTTGATGTTTTGTGATGGTATATTGAATTTTATTAAAAACTTTTCTAAATAAATCACTATTTTACCTTTGAGAATACTGAGATCAGAAGCACTTCAAATGACTCAGTCAAAGCCTACAGACTCTTGTTTAGGTAGTTAATAGAATTCACAACTTTGAACTTGTTCTAATTCCAGTGGAACACATTTCCATAACTTAGTAGTGTTGCAGAAGGTTGGAATATTTGAAATATCTGTGTATTATAATGTAGCTTGTCCAGTAGAAACATTTAACTCGGTTTATGTTATTTATTTTATTCTGGACAACCCATTTTAATTTTGGGAAACAGTGAGATCCCCTAAAGGGATGTGCATTTTAACTTTGTTGTGTGAAGGCGGAGTTTCAGAACTCTAGGGTACACTCTAAAGTCATTAGTTCAGAAGACATATTGTATCTAGCATCATCCAAAAGAACTTTTGGTGATGATAAAAATATTCTATATCTGTGATGTCCAGTATGGTAGCCACTATTCACATGTTGTTTTTGAGCTCTTGAAAGGTGGCCTGTGAGACTGTGAATATAAACTTTTATTTATATTTAATTTTAATTAATTTAAATAACAACATGTGGCCAGTGGCTACTGTTTTGGCAGGAATAGACAATATTTTATTAGACATTTAATAGCTATCATGAGTGCATTTTACATTTATCTTACTCCTTAAATCTTTGTTTGGAGTTCTTTAAACTATATTGTCTCATTATTAACTAATTGCTTGACATAGAAAGAGTTCACTTATGTTGAAATCTGTATCTTCTAAATTATGTGGATCCATGTTATATTCAGTTAGCACTGGAGCTTCATATAAGAAAATGTTCTGTATTCACAGTCGAGTTATTCCTTCTTACTTGTAGATTTAAAAAATACAATATCTTTATTGAGATGTAATTCATGTCTATGGCCATAACATCCTGCACGCACCTGATTTTGTCTGATCTCGGAAGCTGAGCAGGGATAGGCCTGGTTAGTACTTGGACGGGAGATATAATTCACATGCTATACAATTCACCTACTTACTGTATGTAGTTCAGTGGTTTTTAGTATAGTCAGAGTTGTGCAACCATCACCACAATCAATTTTAGAGCATTTTCATCACCCCAGTAAGAAACCTCATACCCACTGACAGTCACTCCTCCTTTCTTCCAGCCCCCACATCTGCCCCTCATCCCCTCCAGTCCTAGGCACCACCAGTCTACCTTCTGTCTCTATAGATTTGCCTATTTTGGACATTTCATATAAATAGAATTATGCAATATGTGATCTTTTGTGACTGGCGTCTTTCACTTAGCATGGCTTTCAAGGTTTATCTATGTTATTGCATATATCAGTAATCCATTCCTTTTTATTACTGAATAATATTCCATTGTGTGGATGTACCACACTTTATGTATCCATTCATCAGTTGATGGACATTTGTGTTCTTTCTATATTTTGGCTGTTATCAATAATGCTATTGTGAACATTGTAAGTTTTCGTGTGGACATACATTTTCATTTCTCCTGAGTACATACCTAGGAGTGGAATTGCTAGGTCATGTAACTCTATGTTTAATCTTCTGAGGAACTACCAGACTGTTTTCCAAAGTGGCTGCACCATTTTACATTCCCACCAGCAGTATATGAGGATTTCAGTTTCTCCACATCTTTCCTAATACTTGTTATTGTCTGCTTTTTGATGGCAGCCATCTTTGTGGGTGTAAAGTTGTATCTCGTTTTGGATTTTTTGTTTGTTTCTTCGTTTTATTTTTTTTTTAATTTTAATTTTAATTTTTTTCCTTTTTGTCTCTTTTTTCGTGTCCGGCAACGGATCGCACCCTCAGTGTCGCGCCCATACCAGACCGGGACGGCATCCCGTACCGGACCGGGACCGGCAACGGGATCACAACCCTTGGTGTTGCTCCCACACCTCACTCAGCCAGTGAGATGGAACCGGTCTTCTTCGTTTTATTTTGGTATTTTTGCTGGCTGTTACAGGGATTGAACAGTAGACCTGGGTGTTACCAGCACCACGCTTTAACCAGCTGAGCTAACCAGCCAGCTCATTTTGGTTTCGATTTGCTTTTCCCTGATGGTTAATGCTACTTACAGATTTTGAACCTGTCATTAAACAGTTCAATCTTGGGCCGGCCCGGTGGCGCACTCGGTAGAGTGTGACACTTGGGAGCACGGTGCGGGCGCGACACCGAGGGTTGCGATCTCGTTGCCAGTCACGAAAAAAGACAAAAAGGAAAAACAGTTCAATTTTCAGATATGATTTCTGCTTTTTAGTTGAAATTTATTTGGTATTGTTTTCTTTCAAAACTTTATATGTCCTCTTTCTTTTAACAGGGAACCTATTTCTAAGTTGTGAAATATGCCTGGGATTGGGATCTTTCATTAAGAGAATACTTTTCATTAGATTAATAGTTCCATGTGTAACTGCAGTGAACTAGCTAAAATGTATTATGTTCATGGAGTTAGAACTCTACTTATTTTATCGGTTCTGACCTCGTACTCTCCATACCTATATAAATAAAAGAACATACTCAAAGGTATAGATACAAATATTTTTGAAGGTCTGTCAGTGGACAGAGAAGGATTAATATTTCAGAAAGTATTCTGAGAGTTAAAAATATTGAGAATGCTTTGAATTTTCTGTACCCTGGGCTCTTCTCTGTGTGTTAAGTTTTTATTTGAAAAGGACATGAAATGATGTTTCACTTTTTCTTTCTTGTTTCCCTTTCCTGTGATATTCTTTTTCTTTCCAACCTTTAAAGACATCTTTTGGGATAGGCAACCTAAATTAACTCAAACTAGAGCACAGCTTTGTTTAATATAAGGTCATAGATTTGCTACATTCCTGTGTAGAATGTCTGTAAGGATACCTTTGAAAGTTGCAACTAAAGGGCTCTCTTTCATTTGGGGGAAGTCCTTAAATCACCCCAAAGCATGGTTGTCAGCAGTGTAGACTAATTTGTGAACTTTTGTACATTTTAATATATTTAAAATTGTGTGCAGCTCATCTTGGATTTGTAGATTGTAAGGAACCTTTGGAGATCACTTAGTCTTGACTTCTAACTTTGTAAATGAGGAATCGAGGTCTATGGAGGAGACACAATTTACTTAAGAATGTAGCTAGTTACAGAGTTAATAAGTACATGTTGTGAGTACTTGGGGAATGTTGAACGGATAGATGTATATTGAATGAGTTGATGACAGAGCTGGGACCAGACTTGATTCACAGCCTGATGTTTTCCCCTCCACATTGTGCCACTTTCCAGGTAGTACATGAAAATTTTGCTAGTTTTACCTGTGTACCTATAGAAATCCAAGAGAAAACAAATAGATAAATAACCCAAGCTTCTCTTCTAACATTATCTGGCATATTTACAGCTGAAGGCAGGTACAATCTGTATACAGCGGATGGCAAATATATCTTCAAGGAAAGAGAATCATTTGATGGCCGGAACATTTTAAAGGTCAGTATGAAGCAGAGTGAATTGGAAATCCTTTAGTGTGGGTCCTAAATAAGGGAGGAAGACAAGTTGTTCTCCTTTTGACAATAGAGCATAGTTTTCTAATGCTTCTCATGAGGTTCACTGATTGGAAGGGCTGTATAAAAGAAAATTTTTTAAAATTAGAAATCCTCTTGACTCTGCTAAGGCTTTGGCACTTCTAGAGTACTTGAAATTGATGATTTAAGATACAACTAGTATCCCAACTACTTGGATCCTAAGAGTAAGTTGATTTTAACTTGGTGAGTTTTACTCTGTGTTTACCTTTAGAGGTTTGAGTTTACATTTTTTAAGTGAAACAGAATTGTCTTGTTCTAGTAGATTTTTCTCTTCACCCACAAAGTCACTCTCCAAAATTGCTTTGTAATCTGTTTTTACTACAAAACAGCCTGTTCCCTAAAAAGTAGGTGGTCCATTTCTGACTGCTGAGGCTTTGCTTTTCCAAGTGTTGAATTAATCTATGAAATTTAAATTAAAAGGGCTCTTCAGGATTGTGTTTATCTTTCTCCCACAGATTGCATTCTGTAATATCTGTAATTTATGCCCTGTCTCTTAGGTTAATGTGTCATTGTTCCTCTGGGCAAAGAGAAACATGAGTTGATACCAACAGGGAGGTTTTTGATTCTTCATTTCTCTTGTTCTATAATGGTTTAGGTCAAACAGTTTCAAGGCCATGGATGTTTTTCAGAGGTGGAGGAGAGAATATGTATATAATGACATCAGAATAAGCTTCAGCTTTAGAAATGCTTTTTCTTTTTCCTTCTCTAGCCCGTCATCCATTCCCTTATCTTGTCACTTGACTGTTTTCTTGTCAAAGGCCTAATGTGACCCCATTGCCTCTAATTAATGACATCACTCTTCAACAGCTGTAAGCTTCTTACCACAGAGTGCAGTAGTGACAGTCATTCACTCAGGCAGGCATTCCAGCACCCGCATTGCAGAGCTATATCGATTCCTTCCTTTCCTTGTTATCTTATCTTTCCACATATATTTTTTTTTTTTTTGAGTAGTTTTCTTGTTTTTAAAGTAGCTTTGGGTTTGAGTGGCAGGCTTATTTTTTTTTTTTTTTGAGTAGTTTTCTTGTTTTTAAAGTAGCTTTGGGTTTGAGTGGCAGGCTGTTAATGAATTCAGTTGTAGTTAACTTTACTGTTTTTCCCAGGCCACAGCTTCAGTGTGATAACATCTTTCTCCTCCTCTATCTCCCTTCTTTGGGAATTTCCCAATAATATCATTAATTACTTTGCTTTTCATTGTTGTTAATTTGATTAGGAAAGAAAATAGACTGAATGGGAAAGAAATCTTTAGGAATAGCTCAAAGCCAACTTGGTTCTCATGGAATTAAAATTAAAGCCCAAACAGTGTGTTAATGCAAGTCAGATATGAGGTGATTTGACACCTGTAAGAGGGAGGTGACAGCAGAGAGCCTGTGAGGTGACTGTATGAACAATATGGATCTCTCATTTACGGAATTTCTCTCATTTGGAAAGTCAGTTTTTCATTTAAAGATGCTTTTTTTAATTTTTTTATTTTTATTTTGTCGATATACAATGTAGTTGATTATTATGTCCCATCACCGAAACCTCCCTCCCTCCTCCCTCTCCCCCCTCCCACCCAAGTGTGTCCCGTCGATTTGCTTGTTGTAAGAACTTCAAAAAAAAAAAAAAAAATTGTGGTTGTTATATCTTCCTCTCCTCCCCACCCCGGTTTTTTTTTTTTGTTGTTGTTGTTGTTGTTGTTTGTTTGTTTTTGTGTGTGTGTGTGTGAGAGTGTGTGTGTGTGTGTGTGTGTGTGTGTATGTATGTGTGTGAATTGATTCATTCAGTCAGTTTTTCATTTAAAGATGCTTTTTTCTGGAAATCTTCTGAACACCCCAGTGATGATATGAATGTGGCTCCCTCTAGTGTTGACAGGGCTTGCTGTATCAGTAGTACTTTTACTAATTCATGCCTAACCAAGAGTTTGAGAGCTAGGCCCAGCAAGGTACTTGGAGACCTTTTAGTCCGATTCCCCACTTTAATCTCTGACACAAGATCTACTATGGTCAAAGTGACTTGCCACAATTACTGCTAGTTAGTAGCAGAGTCTGAATCGTGCCTAACCAAGAGTTTGAGAGCTAGGCCCAGCAAGGTACTTGGAGACCTTTTAGTCCGATTCCCCACTTTAATCTCTGACACCAGATCTACTATGGTCAAAGTGACTTGCCACAATTACTGCTAGTTAGTAGCAGAGTCTGAATCGGTACAAAAAGACTCAACTCACAATTTTAGCATTGTTTTTGCTGCCTCCCAGAAAATTGCTCAGTGTTTAGGTAGAGGTCGTTAGATATTTGAAATAGATTGTATCTGCCAAAACTGGGATAATATCTGACTAAAACTAGATTCATAAATGTTGGGGCAGTGGGTATTCCTGTTAGTGTAAACCTGTGGCTAATTAAAAATTAGGCTTTTGTACTGAATATAATACTAACACTAACAAAAACACTTATTGACTATATACCATCTGCCAGACCATGTGCCCTGAACATAAAAGTCATTATAATACAATCCCTAACTTCCAGAGCTTCCTGTCTTTGAGAGGTACAGACTGTTAACAGGCAATTACAATACAAAATCATGGCGAGTTATGGTAGAGAAGTGCCTTTGAACATAGATAGTTATGACAAAGTGTCCTTTAGTTTCCAGTATTTTACTCCTTAATCATTAGTTCCATAAAGTATAATCTTTCACCTTTGTTCGGTCAAGGGAATTAACTTCTCTTTGAGAAGAAAGGTAAATCGTGGGATCCAACAGTTACCCGCCACCCCAACACACAAGAGATAATAACTATATTTGTGAAGTAGCTGTAGTCAGTCCACCTTTTGGAATTACCGTGAATGGACATGTCTTTCTCAATTAGAACATGAGAACCCATGACCCCTGAAAACTTCGAAATAAAAGGATTTAGAAAACCAGTGGATTTTATATAGAGAGCGTTTTTTTTACCAGGTGAAATTATTACATTTAGGAAGAAAAAAAATCAATTTCACTAAGAAGATAGAAAATGACTTAGAGTAAACAAAAAGGTTAACTGCATTGGTTGTTAAGGAGCCCAGGTATATGTGTGCAGCATATTAATGGGCTACACAGGCCAAGGATCAGGAATGCTGGTGATGGGAGACAGACTTGGAAAAAAAAAAAATCAACTTCATTTACTATTCAAAGAGAAACAAAATGAGACAGAAAGTCATTGCTCATTGCTGTAAGAATTTAATGAGTAACAGCCAATTGCTATTCTACTCCATGAAGAAAATTGTCCTTTTGAAAAGCTTGGTGTAATATTTTGTGTTCTGGGTGCCTTAATAAGGAAACAAACAAACAAAAACCCTCTAATGACTTTTGGATATAGAAGCCACATTTTTCTTTTGTACAGCTCTTTTGAGAGTTGTTGTAGCTGTAATAGACTAGTGTCTGGTTGTTCCTAGCTGAAATAAAAATTTTCTTTACCTAAGAAAGACTATGAAAGAAGAACTAGCAACTAAAGAATTATTCTCCTGTGCTATTCAAACCAGGAAAGGAACAAACGTATTCACTGTTGTGTTTTTTTTTTTTTATGGAAGACTGACAGCTCCAAAAGGAGGATGTGTGAATGAAGAAGACCTAGGCCAAATTAATAAGGTGCTGTCTGCTTAGAGTTTCCATTTCTAGTCTAAGGAATAGCAACATAGATGCTGTTTGTATAGCCATAGGCAGTGATAAACTTGTAATTGGAGAAATCACGCTGACCCAAAGACATCCCACCAGCAAATAACTGCTCCCTCACTAGCTAGAAGTAGAAGGTCATTAACTGCCAGCTTCTGGAGAGAGAAGTAATGGCAGTCTGTTTGGAGAACTTATGAAATGGCCTTAAGCAATTGAATCAGTATTCCAAGACTGTGCTCTCAGCAGATTGAACAGAAGCATAATATTAACTGTTCAAAAGCATAGCTTCTGACTGCACAGTGAGGAGGAGGCATTAGAGCCCTTGGTTGTCACCAGAGAGGGTGATTTGGTACAAATAAAGGCATAGTGATATATTTGGGAAGGAATGGAAAGTATTATAGATCCAAAATCAAAGGACAAGGTAAAGTGCCATTTCTTTGGATGTTAAAAAAAATTCTGGAAAATATAAGCGAAGTGAAAGGGAGATAAATTTGTGACTTCTATTATATATAAAAGAATCTTTAATTTTAGAGAAAGAGATTGGCAGTACCAAACTAACTGTATTTATAATACTTTCCCCTGAAAGTATGAAACTTTTCTTGAAAGATGTGAATGAGAGTCACTCAGGCATTTCATTCATTTTTGCTTTCATCCCATCTCTGTTCCTTACAGTGTTTAAAAGGACAATTAGAATGAATAAACTTAAATGAGATCTTTACTTAGTTTTACTTAGGGAAGTTTCTATAAAAGATGCATTTAAAAAAAACCATACTATTCTTTTTTGCTGAAATATATATGTATATATGTAAATAAATATGTATACATACATACATATGCATAAAACATGAATTATTTAACAAATAATTATAAAGTGAATAGTGTAACTACTACTATAAGGTCAAAAAGAAAAACATGCCTCCCATGTTCCTTCCTGACCACTCTTTTTTTTTTT